>NC_092336.1:382155000-382472222 GCF_046630445.1 Rutidosis leptorrhynchoides | reverse complement strand
TCTTTCTCAGTTCATATATCTAAAAGATTATAATAATGCTTAATCTGGTTCTAATCCTTGTTCTTATTCTGACTATCGCAATGATCGTTCTTCTTTTCCAACTCCCACCGGAAAAATCTATTTATTTCTACTATGATCTAGGGATTATTGTATTTATAATCCTCCCGTGTCTTTATATTGCTATACGTACTGATATCCACAGTTTGTAATTTCGGTGTTATTGTTGGGCTTTATATTTTCCCTTATATATCGGAGCTTCATGCTTTTGTTTTCTCTTTACGACTTTAAATCAAGCGAATAATGGTCTAGAATTCGTAGGTTATGAAGTTTCAAATGAACATGACTAATGTTCTAAGAGAGAAATTGTAATAGCACGATCTTAATTAGTTAAATTACCAGAATTCAGAGAAAAGATAGAACTATCAAGATAATATATTCTTGATATGTTCAGAAGTTAAGCAGAATGAAAGAGTTATGTAACATGGCACATGATGACGTTATGATCTGTGAATCATCACGTTTCATTAGAAATTCAGCATGACTTACTGTAATATAATTACGTTGATCAAGTGTCATTATATTATACTAACTCATGCATCAGTTCCCAACATTACTTCAATAACATTCGTATTTTAAGCTCGAAAGTTTACAGAATATAGAACTAACAGTTTCTATATGATGTAACCTTTATAGCATGAAGATATTAATAATTTCAGATAAGAATAGTTATAGAAACATCTTCAGAAATATGGAGGATATTTAAAATGAAAGGTACGATAATATCTTTGAATATCTAAGATCAGAGGATGATGGAAACTATTGTCCGCAAGGGTTTAGAGTAAGGAGCAAGATATCCGCTAAAGACTTTAGCAGGCATTGAATCATTTGGATTCTTTGAAGTCAAACTTATTCTTTGTGATTTGTCCACAGCTTCTTTCATAGTTTCGCATAATCCGCTTTTCGGTACTAAATTTTCTATCGAACGTTCCTAACACTCCATTCTTTATCATCAAACTTCTGACGGTTAAGGTCGTTTACGGTTGTCTACAGTTTCTGCTGCTTCATTCAGCTTTTTCAACATTCAGAGTATTGATTTGTAGACTGGGTGCTTTTCAGAATTTCAGAATGAGAGATCATAATTCTAAGAGATAAATGTCATACTTATAACTGTTGATGTAGATATGCTGTGAGTTTTCAAAGTACTGATTGCTGATTCCCGATAATTGGTATGGCAGTTCTCGTTACAAGATGCGGATGAGTATATGATAGGGTTTCAATGAATAAATATAATGATTTGTCAGAGAGATTTAAGCCAAGAAGCAACGAGGTTGCTGGTACATCTGCTGGTAATATGGTAGAATGTAAAAGAATTCTCCGGTATCAAAAAGGTAATCGTATATATCAAGATTATAGTAAGGCTACTTCAAATGAAAATTCGAAGTTGACTTACTGGAGCTGTGACAAAATTGGCTACTTTGAAAAGGGATCGCAAAGTTATTTTTGCTAATAAATGCCAAAGGATCTGACGCGGCTACGTGTTAAACTTTTACTCAGTTGCCGAGAGTTTCTCAGGTGCATAACTATATGTATAAATCTTTCCTTCCGTGAATGAAGTACGGTTGATTCATCCTATCGATTGAGGTGTTTTCAAGAGTCATGAAATGTTTGAACACAGTTTGGAATTGTCAAGATACAAATGAGGTTTAAAATGAAATCAAGTGGCAACTTGAAGAATTTGTTTAGTTTCATATGTTATAATCAATATTTTAATTCATTTTAATTGTCCAATGTCGGCAGTCCACAGTTAATAGTCCACAATTAACAGTCCAATAATTCATATATAGCTTAATATATAATATCCGAATTAATTAATACGTATCGTGACCCGTATACGTCTCAGACTCGATCACAACTCAAAGTATATATATTATTATAGAATCAACCTCAACCCTGTATAGAGAACTCGATCATTACTGCATATAGAGTGTCTAGGTTATTCCAAATAATATATATATATATATATATATATATATATATATATATATATATATATATATATATATATATATATATATATATATATATATGCGTCGATATGATATGTCAAAACCTTGTATACGTGTCCCTATATTTAAAGTGCGTAAAAATAAATAATAGAAATTAAATGACGATAAATAAAGTGCGTAAAGTAAATAACAGAAATTAAATGACGATAAATAAAATTGCGAGAATGTAAATTGCGATAATTAAATTGCGATAAATAAAATGTAACCAGTTAGCTAGGAACAACTAGCTAGGAACAGTTAGCGTGGATTCTTAACAAAATTTCTCATAGTTAATTCGTTTGTTTCTAACAAATTTTATTTTGTCAAATGTTTTCTTCATTATGCCACTTGTTGGATTCTGATAAATCAAAATCCCAATATGAAATTGGATGAATATCGTTATTCTGTGGTGAACGGATTTGTATATCGGTGGATGTAAGTAGGATAGTAAATGACTGTTGAATCAGCTTCGAAGAATGTACAGTGTAATTTATTAATGTGAGATCTGAATATTCCTCGGGTATTACCTACCCGTTAAAATATTTTCATCATTAACAGTTTGTACAAAAGAATTTTTAATTACAATCTTTATGAAAATATATATATATACATATATATTTTCTTCAAATGTAATCATAGATTTAATGAGTTAATATGATATTAAACTCATTTGATTTACCGTTAGAACAAGAATCTATAATCTCTAAAACATTAGAGATTACATAATCGCCATGTCGTACGAAGATAAATAATGTAGAACGTCATGTAGAACGAAGATAATTGAGGTAGGACATCATGTAGTATGATGATTATGCTGGAGGTACAGACTGAGAGTTTGAGACGTGTAGTGTTGAGGCTTGTACTGTGGATGTTGTTGTTGGTGGTACTGATGTTGCCGGTGTTGTTGCTGATAGTACTGTTGGTGCCGATGATGTTGTTGAAGCTGGTAAATTTTGCACCATATTTTCCACATTGATCATTCGAGTGCGAAGCTCGTTGACTTCTTCTATTACATCGGGGTGATTATCGGTAAGAACGAGCGAATGAATAAGGTTTAGAATCTGAGATAGTATGTAATCATGACGAGATATTCGGGAAATGAGGGTGAAAATGGTGTCTCGAACAGGTTTGCCGGTGAGTGCTTCAGGTTCATCGTCAAGAGGGTAATTTGGTTGGTGGCAATGATCGCCTTCTTCGCGTCTCCATTGACTAAGTCGACTATGAAACCATCAGATGAATTGGGGATGGCTGATTGGTTGATTCATTCCGGTGACACTTGTAGTGACCCGAACTTTTCCATGTTTATATATATTAATTGAGATTGATATTTACATGATTAAATGTTTCCAACATGTTAAGCAATCAAACTTGTTAAGACTTGATTAATTGAAATATGTTTCATATAGACAATTGACCACCCAAGTTGACCGGTGATTCATGAACGTTAAAACTTGTAAAAACTATATGATGACATATATATGGATATATATATAGTTAACATGATACTATGATAAGTAAACATATCATTAAGTATATTAACAATGAACTACATATGTAAAAACAAGACTACTAACTTAATGATTTTTAAACGAGACATATATGTAACGATTATCGTTGTAAAGACATTTAATGTATATATATCATATTAAGAGATATTCATATATGATAATATCATGATAATATAATAATTTAAAATCTCATTTGATATTATAAACATTGGGTTAACAACATTTAACAAGATCGTTAACCTAAAGGTTTCAAAACAACACTTACATGTAACGACTAACGATGACTTAACGACTCAGTTAAAATGTATATACATGTAGTGTTTTAATATGTATTTATACACTTTTGAAAGACTTAAATACACTTATCAAAATACTTCTACTTAACAAAAATGCTTACAATTACATCCTCGTTCAGTTCCATCAACAATTCTACTCGTATGCACCCGTATTCGTACTCGTACAATACACAGCTTTTAGATGTATGTACTATTGGTATATACACTCCAATGATCAGCTCTTAGCAGCCCATGTGAGTCACCTAACACATGTGGGAACCATCATTTGGCAACTAGCATGAAATATCTCATAAAATTACAAAAATATGAGTAATCATTCATGACTTATTTACATGAAAACAAAATTACATATCCTTTATATCTAATCCATACACTAACGACCAAAAACACCTACAAACACTTTCATTCTTCAATTTTCTTCATCTAATTGAACTCTCTCAAGTTCTATCTTCAAGTTCTAAGTGTTCTTCATAAATTCCAAAAGTTCTAGTTTCATAAAATCAAGAATACTTTCAAGTTTGCTAGCTCACTTCCAATCTTGTAAGGTGATCATCCAACCTCAAGAAATCTTTGTTTCTTACAGTAGGTTATCATTCTAATACAAGGTAATAATCATATTCAAACTTTGGTTCAATTTCTATAACTATAACAATCTTATTTCAAGTGATGATCTTACTTGAACTTGTTTTCGTGTCATGATTTTGCTTCAAGAACTTTGAGCCATCCAAGGATCCATTGAAGCTAGATCCATTTTTCTCTTTTCCAGTAGGTTCATCCAAGGAACTTAAGGTAGTAATGATGTTCATAACATCATTCGATTCATACATATAAAGCTATCTTATTCGAAGGTTTAAACTTGTAATCACTAGAACATAGTTTAGTTAATTCTAAACTTGTTCGCAAACAAAAGTTAATCCTTCTAACTTGACTTTTAAAATCAACTAAACACATGTTCTATATCTATATGATATGCTAACTTAATGATTTAAAACCTGGAAACACGAAAAACACCGTAAAACCGGATTTACGCCGTCGTAGTAACACCGCGGGCTGTTTTGGGTTAGTTAATTAAAAACTATGATAAACTTTGATTTAAAAGTTGTTATTCTGAGAAAATGATTTTTATTATGAACATGAAACTATATCCAAAAATTATGGTTAAACTCAAAGTGGAAGTATGTTTTCTAAAATGGTCATCTAGACGTCGTTCTTTCGACTGAAATGACTACCTTTACAAAAACGACTTGTAACTTATTTTTCCGACTAGAAACCTATACTTTTTTTGTTTAGATTCATAAAATAGAGTTCAATATGAAACCATAGCAATTTGATTCACTCAAAACGGATTTAAAATGAAGAAGTTATGGGTAAAACAAGATTGGATAATTTTTCTCATTTTAGCTACGTGAAAATTGGTAACAAATCTATTCCAACCATAACTTAATCAACTTGTATTATATATTATGTAATCTTGAGATACCATAGACACGTATACAATGTTTCGACCTATCATGTCGACACATCTATATATATTTCGGAACAACCATAGACACTTTATATGTGAATGTTGGAGTTAGCTATACAGGGTTGAGGTTGATTCCAAAATATATATAGTTTGAGTTGTGATCAATACTGAGATACGTATACACTGGGTCGTGGATTGATTCAAGATAATATTTATCGATTTATTTCTGTACATCTAACTGTGGACAACTAGTTGTAGGTTACTAACGAGGACAGCTGACTTAATAAACTTAAAACATCAAAATATATTGAAAGTGTTGTAAATATATTTTGAACATACTTTGATATATATGTATATATTGTTATAGGTTCGTGAATCAACCAGTGGCCAAGTCTTACTTCCCGACGAAGTAAAAATCTGTGAAAGTGAGTTATAGTCCCACTTTTAAAATCTAATATTTTTGGGATGAGAATACATGCAGGTTTTATAAATGATTTACAAAATAGACACAAGTACGTGAAACTACATTCTATGGTTGAATTATCGAAATCGAATATGCCCCTTTTTATTAAGTCTGGTAATCTAAGAATTAGGGAACAGACACCCTAATTGACGCGAATCCTAAAGATAGATCTATTGGGCCTAACAAACCCCATCCAAAGTACCGGATGCTTTAGTACTTCGAAATTTATATCATATCCGAAGGGTGTCCCGGAATGATGGGGATATTCTTATATATGCATCTTGTTATTGTCGGTTACCAGGTGTTCACCATATGAATGATTTTTATCTCTATGTATGGGATGTGTATTGAAATATGAAATCTTGTGGTCTATTGTTACGATTTGATATATATAGGTTAAACCTATAACTCACCAACATTTTTGTTGACGTTTTAAGCATGTTTATTCTCAGGTGATTATTAAGAGCTTCCGCTGTCGCATACTTAAATAAGGACAAGATTTGGAGTCCATGCTTGTATGATATTGTGTAAAAACTGCATTCAAGAAACTTATTTTGTTGTAACATATTTGTATTGTAAACCATTATGTAATGGTCGTGTGTAAACAGGATATTTTAGATTATCATTATTTGATAATCTACGTAAAGCTTTTTAAACCTTTATTGATGAAATAAAGGTTATGGTTTGTTTAAAAATGAATGCAGTCTTTGAAAAACGTCTCATATAGAGGTCAAAACCTCGCAACGAAATCAATTAATATGGAACGTTTTTAATCAATAAGAACGGGACATTTCAGTTGGTATCCGAGCGTTGGTCTTAGAGAACCAGAATTTTTCATTAGTGTGTCTTATCGAGTTTGTTAGGATGCATTAGTGAGTCTGGACTTCGACCGTGTTTACTTGAAAAATGATTGCTTAACAAATTTTGTTGGAAACTATATATTTTTAACATGTGAATATTATGTGATATATTAATCTCTTAACGCGTTTGATATTATGTGATAGATGTCTACCTCTAGAACAAGTCCCATTGACTCACCTAATAATAATGAAGAGTCAAATGTAAATTGGAATGATTCGTGGACTGATTCACAAGTTCCCGAAGAGGAACCGGAAGAAGAGTCGGAACCGGAAGAAGAATCGGAACCGGATGAAGAAATAGAACCGGTGGTGGAAATAATAAAACGGTTAAGTAAAAGAAAATCCTCAACCAACCGACCAAGGTTAATTATGGTCAATGGTGTTTCCGCCAAGGAAGCAAAATATTGGGAGGATTACCAATTCTCCGATGAATCGGATTCCGACGAGAATTCCGATGATGTTATAGAAATTACCCCAACTGAATTTAAAAAGGCAAAAGAAAATAATAAGGGAAAAGGCATAAAAATAGAGAAATCTAATTCCAACCCCGATGAACTTTATATGTATCGTCAACGCCCGAAGTCCTTAAGTTGTAACAATGACCCGGGAACCTCTAAACCACCAGGTTTTTCTAAACCAATGTGGACAACGACGGCTCGTATTAGGGGAACATCATATATCCCTAGAAACTTGGCAAAACGAACCAAAACCAAAGAAGAAGAAACGAGCGAGTCGGAATAAGATAGTTGTATTCGTGTGGTGTAATATATGTAATATAGTGTTCGTATGCTTTATGATATATGTAAAAATTGCTTGTATTAATAAGTATTTTTTTATGAATCTAACTCTTGTCTATTTTACAGTTTAAAAACACAAAATGGATAGACAACCCAATATTTTAAGAGACCTACCCGGAGACATGATTGATGAAATCTTGTCTAGAGTCGGCCAGAATTCCTCGGCACAACTATTTAAGGCGAGATCAGTTTGTAAGACATTCGAAGAACGTTCCAAGAATGTCTTGGTTTATAAGAGACTTTCGTTTGAAAGATGGGGGATATCACATTGGGAAACCCATAAGTTACGATGTGTTTACTTTGACGCATATATTGCGGGGAATCCAAATGCTATTTTACGCAACGGGTTAAGAAATTATTTTGACTCAATATATCCGAATATTGGACTTCGTGATTTAGAAAAAGCGGCTAACATGCAACATAAAGAAGCATGTTATGCTTACGGATTAGTAATGTTCGCTTCTCACCAAAAGTGAGAACAAGAACATCGGGCTACAACTATTAAACAAAACGTTTCCACAAGTGACGGAGTCGGTAATTGGGGTAAGAAATGAGGTTTTTAGATTATTACGGGACTGTTGGACATTACGTAACCCTCGTCCCTTTGATGACGTTACAACACGCTGTCTTATCAACGGCCATAACGGTTATGTTGCACAAGACCAAGGATGGGAAGTAGTCCTAGTAAAACCAGAATGCATGACTTGTTTCTGGACGTATGAATTACGTGTCTTTATTGCCTTTGCTGAACGACTTGTGTACTAGCTAGAATTGTCTTCACAACTATCTTGTATCAAAGTTATTGTGTGCTATATTTCATGCTTTATGTAAAATAAGCGGTATTGTAAGTTTGTAAAATATTGTATAAAAGTTTGAACGCGAAATATTATTATAATCAGTTTTTCATATAGAATTGTAGTAGTTGAATTGTATATTAGCTACTAAGTATGAACTTAACGGGTAGGTACTACCCGAATTTAAACTTATAAAACGCTAATATGAAGAAAAAGCTTTTATAAATGAGTTCATATTATGCTACGAAATACTATTAACTACTCTTAATATTCTGTATGATTAACTTGTTCCATTTAACTATTTTGAAGGAAATGGCACCGACTACTCGACACACCGTGAATATGAATGAAGAGGAATTCCGTACTTTTCTAGCTTCAAACATAGCCGCAGTACAGGCTGCGCTACATACCAACAATAACCTTGGATCTAGCAGTACAGGAAATCGTGTAGGATGCACCTACAAAGAATTCACTGCCTGCAAACCTTTAGAATTTGATGGAACCGAAGGACCGATCGGATTGAAACGGTGGACCGAGAAGGTCGAATTGGTGTTTGCCATAAGTAAGTGTACTGAAGAGGACAAAGTAAAGTACGCTACGCATACCTTCACAGGTTCTGCATTAACATGGTGGAATACCTATCTAGAGCAAGTGGGACAAGACGATGCGTACGCACTACCGTGGTCAGCATTCAAGCACTTGATGAACGAGAAGTACCGTCCCAGAACCGAGGTCAATAAGCTCAAGACAGAACTTAGAGGGTTACGAACCCAAGGATTTGATATTACCACGTACGAAAGACGATTCACAGAATTGTGCCTATTGTGTCCGGGAGCATTCGAAGATGAGGAAGAGAAGATCGACGCGTTTGTGAAAGGATTACCGGAAAGAATCCAAGAAGATATAAGTTCACACGAGCCCGCCTCCATACAACAGGCATGTAGAATGGCTCACAAACTAGTGAACCAGATTGAAGAAAGAATTAAAGAACAGACTGCTGAAGAGACCAATGTGAAGCAAGTCAAAAGAAAGTGGGAGGAAAATGGTGATAAGAATCACCAATACAACAACAACAGCAATTACAACAATAATCGCAACAATTATCCCAACAATCGCAACATCAATCGCAACTACAACAAACGGCCCAACAACAACAACAACAACAACAACAACAACAGCAACTACAACAATCATCCCAACAACAATAATAACCGCAACAACAACAACAATCAGAAGCAGCTATGCCAAAGGTGTGAAAAGAATCACTCGGGGTTCTGCACCAAATTTTGCAACAAATGTAAAAGAAATGGTCATAGCGCGGCGAAGTGTGAGGTCTACGGACCAGGGGTTAATAGAACGAAAGGAACAAATGGTGTCGGAACGAGTAATGGCGGATCAAGTAGTGTCGGAGCAAGTTATGCCAATGTAGTTTGTTATAAATGTGGAAAACCGGGCCACATTATTAGAAATTGCCCGAACCAGGAGAACACGAATGGACAAGGTCGTGGAAGAGTTTTCAATATTAATGCGGCAGAGGCACAGGAAGACCCGGAGCTTGTTACGGGTACGTTTCTTATTGACAATAAATCTGCTTACGTTTTATTTGATTTGGGTGCGGATAGAAGCTATATGAGTAGAGATTTTTGTGCTAAATTAAGTTGTCCATTGACGCCTTTGGATAGTAAATTTTTACTCGAATTAGCAAATGGTAAATTAATTTCAGCAGATAATATATGTCGGAATCGAGAAATTAAACTGGTTAGTGAAACATTTAAGATTGATTTGATACCAGTAGAGTTAGGGAGTTTTGATGTGATAATCGGTATGGACTGGTTGAAAGAAGTGAAAGCGGAGATCGTTTGTTACAAAAATGCAATTCGCATTATACGAGAAAAAGGAAAACCCTTAATGGTGTACGGAGAAAAGGGCAACACGAAGCTACATCTTATTAGTAATTTGAAGGCACAAAAACTAATAAGAAAAGGTTGCTATGCTGTTCTAGCACACGTCGAGAAAGTACAAACTGAAGAAAAGAGCATCAATGATGTTCCCATTGCAAAAGAATTTCCCGATGTATTTCCGAAAGAATTACCGGGATTACCCCCACATCGATCCGTTGAATTTCAAATAGATCTTGTACCAGGAGCTGCACCAATAGCTCGTGCTCCTTACAGACTCGCACCCAGCGAGATGAAAGAACTACAAAGCCAATTACAAGAACTTTTAGAGCGTGGTTTCATTCGACCAAGCACATCACCGTGGGGAGCTCCTGTTTTGTTTGTCAAGAAGAAAGATGGTACATTCAGGTTGTGTATCGACTACCGAGAGTTGAACAAACTTACCATCAAGAACCGCTACCCACTACCGAGAATCGATGACTTATTTGATCAACTACAAGGCTCGTCTGTTTATTCAAAGATTGACTTACGTTCCGGGTATCATCAAATGCGGGTGAAAGAAGATGATATTCCAAAGACTGCTTTCAGAACACGTTACGGTCATTACGAGTTTATGGTCATGCCGTTTGGTTTAACTAATGCACCAGCTGTGTTCATGGACCTTATGAACCGAGTGTGTGGACCATACCTTGACAAGTTTGTCATTGATGACATACTTATTTACTCAAAGAATGACCAAGAACACGGTGAACATTTGAGAAAGGTGTTAGAAGTATTGAGGAAGGAAAAATTGTACGCTAAGTTTTCAAAGTGTGCATTTTGGTTGGAAGAAGTTCAATTCCTCGGTCACATAGTGAACAAAGAAGGTATTAAGGTGGATCCGGCAAAGATAGAAACTGTTGAAAAGTGGGAAACCCCGAAAACTCCAAAACACATACGCCAGTTTTTAGGACTAGCTGGTTACTACAGAAGGTTCATCCAAGACTTTTCCAGAATAGCAAAACCCTTGACTGCATTAACGCATAAAGGGAAGAAATTTGAATGGAATGATGAACAATAGAAAGCGTTTCAGTTATTGAAGAAAAAGCTTACTACGGCACCTATATTGTCATTGCCTGAAGGGAATGATGATTTTGTGATTTATTGTGATGCATCAAAGCAATGTCTCGGTTGTGTATTAATGCAACGAACGAAGGTGATTGCTTATGCGTCTAGACAATTAAAGATTCACGAACAAAATTATACGACGCATGATTTGGAATTAGGCGCGGTTGTTTTTGCATTAAAGACTTGGAGGCACTACTTATATGGGGTCAAAAGTATTATATATACCGACCACAAAAGTCTTCAACACATATTTAATTAGAAACAACTGAATATGAGGCAGCGTAGGTGGATTGAATTATTGAATGATTACGACTTTGAGATTCGTTACCACCCGGGGAAGGCAAATGTGGTAGCCGATGCCTTGAGCAGGAAGGACAGAGAACCCATTCGAGTAAAATCTATGAATATAATGATTCATAATAACATTACTACTCAAATAAAGGAGGCGCAACAAGGAGTTTTAAAAGAGGGAAATTTAAAGGATGAAATACCCAAAGGATCGGAGAAGCATCTTAATATTCGGGAAGACGGAACCCGGTATAGGGCTGAAAGGATTTGGGTACCAAAATTTGGAGATATGAGAGAAATGGTACTTAGAGAAGCTCATAAAACCAGATACTCAATACATCCTGGAACGGGGAAGATGTACAAGGATCTCAAGAAACATTTTTGGTGGCCGGGTATGAAAGCCGATGTTGCTAAATACGTAGGAGAATGTTTGACGTGTTCTAAGGTCAAAGCTGAGCATCAGAAACCATCAGGTCTACTTCAACAACCCGAAATCCCGGAATGGAAATGGGAAAACATTACCATGGATTTCATCACTAAATTGCCAAGGACTGCAAGTGGTTTTGATACTATTTGGGTAATAGTTGACCGTCTCACCAAATCAGCACACTTCTTGCCAATAAGAGAAGATGACAAGATGGAGAAGTTAGCACGACTGTATTTGAAGGAAGTCATCTCCAGACATGGAATACCAATCTCTATTATCTCTGATAGGGATGGCAGATTTATTTCAAGATTCTGGCAGACATTACAGCAAGCATTAGGAACTCGTCTAGACATGAGTACTGCCTATCATCCACAAACTGATGGGCAGAGCGAAAGGACGATACAAACGCTTGAAGACATGCTACGAGCATGTGTTATTGATTTCGGAAACAGTTGGGATCGACATCTACCGTTAGCAGAATTTTCCTACAACAACAGCTACCATTCAAGCATTGAGATGACGCCGTTTGAAGCACTTTATGGTAGAAAGTGCAGGTCTCCGATTTGTTGGAGTGAGGTGGGGGATAGACAGATTACGGGTCCGGAGATTATACAAGAAACTACCGAGAAGATCATCCAAATTCAACAACGGTTGAAAACCGCCCAAAGTCGACAAAAGAGCTACGCTGACATTAAAAGAAAAGATATAGAATTTGAAATTGGAGAGATGGTCATGCTTAAAGTTGCACCTTGGAAAGGCGTTGTTCGATTTGGTAAACGAGGGAAATTAAATCCAAGGTATATTGGACCATTCAAGATTATTGATCGTATCGGACCAGTAGCTTACCGACTAGAGTTACCTCAACAACTCGCGGCTGTACATAACACTTTCCACGTCTCGAATTTAAAGAAATGTTTTGCTAAAGAAGATCTCACTATTCCGTTAGATGAAATCCAAATCAACGAAAAACTTCTATTCATCGAAGAACCCGTCAAAATAATGGATCGTGAGGTTAAAAGACTTAAGAAAAACAAGATACCAATTGTTAAGGTTCGATGGAATGCTCGTAGAGGACCCGAGTTCACCTGGGAGCGTGAAGATCAGATGAAGAAGAAATACCCTCATCTATTTCCAGAAGATTCGTCAACACCTTCAACAGCTTAAAATTTCGGGACGAAATTTATTTAACGGGTAGGTACTGTAGTGACCCGAACTTTTCCATGTTTATATATATTAATTGAGATTGATATTTACATGATTAAATGTTTCCAACATGTTAAGCAATCAAACTTGTTAAGACTTGATTAATTGAAATATGTTTCATATAGACAATTGACCACCCAAGTTGACCGGTGATTCATGAACGTTAAAACTTGTAAAAACTATATGATGACATATATATGGATATATATATAGTTAACATGATACTATGATAAGTAAACATATCATTAAGTATATTAACAATGAACTACATATGTAAAAACAAGACTACTAACTTAATGATTTTTAAACGAGACATATATGTAACGATTATCGTTGTAAAGACATTTAATGTATATATATCATATTAAGATATATTCATATATGATAATATCATGATAATATAATAATTTAAAATCTCATTTGATATTATAAACATTGGGTTAACAACATTTAACAAGATCGTTAACCTAAAGGTTTCAAAACAACACTTACATGTAACGACTAACGATGACTTAACGACTCAGTTAAAATGTATATACATGTAGTGTTTTAATATGTATTTATACACTTTTGAAAGACTTAAATACACTTATCAAAATACTTCTACTTAACAAAAATGCTTACAATTACATCCTCGTTCAGTTCCATCAACAATTCTACTCGTATGCACCCGTATTCGTACTCGTACAATACACAGCTTTTAGATGTATGTACTATTGGTATATACACTCCAATGATCAGCTCTTAGCAGCCCATGTGAGTCACCTAACACATGTGGGAACCATCATTTGGCAACTAGCATGAAATATCTCATAAAATTACAAAAATATGAGTAATCATTCATGACTTATTTACATGAAAACAAAATTACATATCCTTTATATCTAATCCATACACTAACGACCAAAAACACCTACAAACACTTTCATTCTTCAATTTTCTTCATCTAATTGAACTCTCTCAAGTTCTATCTTCAAGTTCTAAGTGTTCTTCATAAATTCCAAAAGTTCTAGTTTCATAAAATCAAGAATACTTTCAAGTTTGCTAGCTCACTTCCAATCTTGTAAGGTGATCATCCAACCTCAAGAAATCTTTGTTTCTTACAGTAGGTTATCATTCTAATACAAGGTAATAATCATATTCAAACTTTGGTTCAATTTCTATAACTATAACAATCTTATTTCAAGTGATGATCTTACTTGAACTTGTTTTCGTGTCATGATTTTGCTTCAAGAACTTTGAGCCATCCAAGGATCCATTGAAGCTAGATCCATTTTTCTCTTTTCCAGTAGGTTCATCCAAGGAACTTAAGGTAGTAATGATGTTCATAACATCATTCGATTCATACATATAAAGCTATCTTATTCGAAGGTTTAAACTTGTAATCACTAGAACATAGTTTAGTTAATTCTAAACTTGTTCGCAAACAAAAGTTAATCCTTCTAACTTGACTTTTAAAATCAACTAAACACATGTTCTATATCTATATGATATGCTAACTTAATGATTTAAAACCTGGAAACACGAAAAACACCGTAAAACCGGATTTACGCCGTCGTAGTAACACCGCGGGCTGTTTTGGGTTAGTTAATTAAAAACTATGATAAACTTTGATTTAAAAGTTGTTATTCTGAGAAAATGATTTTTATTATGAACATGAAACTATATCCAAAAATTATGGTTAAACTCAAAGTGGAAGTATGTTTTCTAAAATGGTCATCTAGACGTCGTTCTTTCGACTGAAATGACTACCTTTACAAAAACGACTTGTAACTTATTTTTCCGACTAGAAACCTATACTTTTTTTGTTTAGATTCATAAAATAGAGTTCAATATGAAACCATAGCAATTTGATTCACTCAAAACGGATTTAAAATGAAGAAGTTATGGGTAAAACAAGATTGGATAATTTTTCTCATTTTAGCTACGTGAAAATTGGTAACAAATCTATTCCAACCATAACTTAATCAACTTGTATTATATATTATGTAATCTTGAGATACCATAGACACGTATACAATGTTTCGACCTATCATGTCGACACATCTATATATATTTCGGAACAACCATAGACACTCTATATGTGAATGTTGGAGTTAGCTATACAGGGTTGAGGTTGATTCCAAAATATATATAGTTTGAGTTGTGATCAATACTGAGATACGTATACACTGGGTCGTGGATTGATTCAAGATAATATTTATCGATTTATTTCTGTACATCTAACTGTGGACAACTAGTTGTAGGTTACTAACGAGGACAGCTGACTTAATAAACTTAAAACATCAAAATATATTAAAAGTGTTGTAAATATATTTTGAACATACTTTGATATATATGTATATATTGTTATAGGTTCGTGAATCAACCAGTGGCCAAGTCTTACTTCCCGACGAAGTAAAAATCTGTGAAAGTGAGTTATAGTCCCACTTTTAAAATCTAATATTTTTGGGATGAGAATACATGCAGGTTTTATAAATGATTTACAAAATAGACACAAGTACGTGAAACTACATTCTATGGTTGAATTATCGAAATCGAATATGCCCCTTTTTATTAAGTCTGGTAATCTAAGAATTAGGGAACAGACACCCTAATTGACGCGAATCCTAAAGTTAGATCTATTGGGCCTAACAAACCCCATCCAAAGTACCGGATGCTTTAGTACTTCGAAATTTATATCATATCCGAAGGGTGTCCCGGAATGATGGGGATATTCTTATATATGCATCTTGTTATTGTCGGTTACCAGGTGTTCACCATATGAATGATTTTTATCTCTATGTATGGGATGTGTATTGAAATATGAAATCTTGTGGTCTATTGTTACGATTTGATATATATAGGTTAAACCTATAACTCACCAACATTTTTGTTGACGTTTTAAGCATGTTTATTCTCAGGTGATTATTAAGAGCTTCCGCTGTCGCATACTTAAATAAGGACAAGATTTGGAGTCCATGCTTGTATGATATTGTGTAAAAACTGCATTCAAGAAACTTATTTTGTTGTAACATATTTGTATTGTAAACCATTATGTAATGGTCGTGTGTAAACAGGATATTTTAGATTATCATTATTTGATAATCTACGTAAAGCTTTTTAAACCTTTATTGATGAAATAAAGGTTATGGTTTGTTTAAAAATGAATGCAGTCTTTGAAAAACGTCTCATATAGAGGTCAAAACCTCGCAACGAAATCAATTAATATGGAACGTTTTTAATCAATAAGAACGGGACATTTCAACACTGCCTTCGGAGCTCGAGTGAAACTCTATGTCGGAATAGCTGTCGGAATAACTATCAGAATAGTTATCGGAATCTAAGGGACTCGAACTAGTTGAGGGACTCATCTCGTACGATCAGATGAAGGATTTTCGATAAGGAATAAGATAGGATGTAGATTAGTACCCTCCAATACATAATTTACATATGCATATATAATACTAAAATCCCATAAGTTACGGAGGAATCTACGGAAATGTCAGGCAAAGTTTACAGTAACAGATACGCTAAGATATGAATTAGTAGATACGCTAAGATACGAATTTTGTCTATACACTATTCATGCAATCATTGCAGTAAGATGTGTCTAGACTAAGAATGATAAGCAGGTAATTTTCATAAGGATGATAAGTAGATGATTTTCGACTAGAAATGATAAGCAAAACTTTTGACATGCAGACACGGTCGAAGTCCAGACTCACTAATGCATCCTAACGACTTATCAGTTAGACACACTAATACAGACCTGGTTCGCTAAGACCACCGCTCTGATACCAACTGAAGTGACCCATCCTAATCCATCCGGACGAAGTCCGTATCGATTATAAACGATTCACAATAGTTGATTACATCGCGAGGTACTTGACCTCTATATGATACATTTTACAAACATTACATTCGTTTTTGAAAAGACAATATTTCATTTCATCGAAAGTTGACGGCATGCATACCATTTCATAATATATCTAACTATAATTGACTTAATATTAATCTTGATGAACTCAATGACTCGAATGCAACGTCTTTTGAAATATGTCATAAATGACTCCAAGTAATATCTCTAAGATGAGCAAATGCACAGCGGAAGATTTCTTTCATACCTGAGAATAAACATGCTTTCAAGTGTCAACCAAAAGGTTGGTGAGTCCATTAGTTTACATAAATAATCATTTCCATCATTTTAATAGACCACAAGAATTTCATTTCCATTTCTCATAAGTATACGTCCCATACATAGAGACAAAAATCATTCATATGGTAAACACCTGGTAACCGACATTCACAAGATGCATATAAGAATATCCCCATCATTCTGGGATCCTCCATCGGACATGATATAAATTTCGAAGTAATAAAGCATCCGGTACTTTGGATGGGGCTTGTGGGGCCTGATAGATCTATCTTTAGGATTCGCGTCAATTAGGGTGTCTGTTCCCTAATTCTTAGATTACCAGACTTAATAAAAAGGGGCATATTCGATTTCGATAATTCAACCATAGAATGTAGTTTCACGTACTTGTGTCTATTTTGTAAAACATTTATAAATATTGCGCATGTATTCTCAGCCCAAAAATATAAAGGGTAAAAAGGCAAATGAAACTCACTATACTGTATTTTGTAGTAAAAATACATAAGACGACATTTAACAATGCAGGGTTGGCCTCGAATTCACGAACCTATATTAATTATATATATTTATGTGTTGGTCAATATTTGTTTAATAAATTAAGTCAAGTCATAGTGTACCACAATCCTAATGCTCGAGACTAATACGCAAAAGTCAACAAAAGTCAATTTGACTCAAAATGTTTTCTAAAATTTATACATGATTATTATATAGTTTAAATATCGTCATTTTATATTTTTAAATATTTTTAAAAGATTTATTAGAGTAAATGATATAATTTATTTATTAATAAATAAAACTTTATATACAAAATATACTTTTATATATATCCTAGATAATAAAATTTATAAAGTTCATTGAATATCATAAAAATGTTATGATAGGTTTTATTAAGGTAATTATATTATTTGTATTACATTTTATTTGATAAAATAACCTTGATAATAATAATAAGCAAAAGTTGTATTATTTTGTATTAATAATTATTATTATTAATAATAATAACAATATTTATATTTACGTAAATGGTATTATAATAATATGATAATTCTTATTAATAATGAAAAATTAACAATGATATTCCTATTAAAAATAATAATTTTTGTAAAGATGATATTTTTATATTATTAATACTACTTTAAATAGTGATAAAAATAATGAAAAATGATAATTTTATCTAAATCAATATCTTTAAATTTCATCATGATACTCATACTCATTATTTCCTAATCAATTTGTTAATAGCTTTTAAATCGTCTTTTATATCGCGTTCATTTTTAATGATAATAATAGTAATCATAATAATTAAGTGTTACTAATATTAGTTTTAATTATAATAATACTAATAATAATAACTATTATGATAATGAGAATAGTAATAATTATTTTAATGATAATAATAATAATACTAATTATAACTTTAACGATAATAACGATAGTAATAATAATAACAATTTTTAATAATACTACTTTTTATTGATAATGATAATAATAAAATAATAATAATAATAATAATAATAATTAAATAAAAAACTAGAACGACGATAATAGCGACGATAATAATAATCATTTTCAATATTAATACAAAAATTCAATTGACAATAACTTCTAATCCGGTCATCGAATCCATTCGATATCTAAATGAAAAGTTCTTAATTTTTCGCTAGCTTTTCAATGACATGCATATCTTATACCTTATCTCAACCGCAGGTGTAACTAACTCAAGATCCAGTCTGTCCTATCTAAAGGCAATTTAAAAAGTACAAGCATGCATAATCCTATATACTCGAGCGCTAGTCAGGGATACACTATTAGTATGTAAAAAAATAAATTATGAGTACTCACGTATCAATATTGAGATTCAATATTGCAGGAAAGTACGTAGACGCGACGAAGATGATAAACACTAGATTGACCTCACGAGCATACCCATGAACCATACCCTTCACCTCCATAGCCATAACCCATAATTTCCTTAGCCCTATCCTACTCGCAAAACTAGTTTTGAAAATCCGTTTTAGATCACTCGAGCAGCACTTCGTCGTAGTATTTTATGTATAATAATACTAGTAATAATAATAATAAGATTAATAATAATCTTAATAATAATAATAATAATTATATAATTAATAATATGAGTAATATATAATACGGAGTAATATGAAGTTCAAAGAGACAGATGAATGAATGTGTGTGTGTCTAAATGCAACTCGTCGAATATTTAAACACATTTTCAGGATTTGATCCCCATGCGATCGCATGAGGATGAAGTTATTATGTCATGCGATTGCATGACTTCGTTTTACAGCTGGTGTCCATTTTCCATTCTTACCGACATTCATAACACTTTGTAAACGTAATTGACACACATATGTATTTATTTATATTATTTAATATATAATATATTTAATCTTAAGAATTAATTAAATATTATATTATATTTACGCTCATGGTAAAAATATAATTTTTACAAAAATGACACGGTCGTGGTCTCACGACTCATGTACCACTTTCGGTTTTTCGAGCGCACTTTCGTACGTTTAGAAAACTAGCCTTTTATGTTACGCGACGTGTACCATTAGTAATAGCTTGATTTATTCACCAATAAATTACTTTGTAAAAGTGTATCTTATAAAATTTGAGTGTCGTGGTCATTTGCTTCTATAAATCAGTGACTCATTGTTTACCAAAATATTTTATTTTAAATTAAGACTTTTTATGACGAGATTAAAATACGTAGACATATATATACATTTTTTCATCTAACAATATAACATTTGGTTTTTCAAAACAGTTTATATTTCAAAGTTTATTTTTATTTCGTTTAGAAAATAATTTAACGCGTAACGTTTTCAAGTTATAATATATATATATATATATACATATACATATATAAACATATCAATTCCTATAATGGTTCGTGAATCATTGGAATTTGGTCGAGGTCAAATGAATGTATGAATATAGTTTCAAATCCTTGAGACTTAACTTAACAAACTTTGCTTATCATGTCGGATTAATATAAAGATAAAGTTTAAATTTGGTCGAAAATTCCCGGGTCGTCACAACAAGTCTTGGAAATGTCCGTTGCCAAAGGGTGATGGCACGGTATGCTTCAATTGCCAAGAAGAAGGACATCGTAAGTCAGAATGTCCCGAGTTAGCGGGGACGGGTGAAATGTCCCGTTCTTATTGATTAAAAACGTTCCATATTAATTGATTTCGTAGCGAGGTTTTGACCTCTTTATGAGACGTTTTTCAAAGACTGCATTCATTTTAAAACAAACCATAACCTTTATTTCATCAATAAAGGTTTAAAAAGCTTTACGTAGATTATCAAATAATGATAATCTAAAATATCCTGTTTACACACGACCATTACATAATGGTTTACAATACAAATATGTTACAATAAAATAAGTTTCTTGAATGCAGTTTTTACACAATATCATACAAACATGGACTCCAAATCTCGTCCTTATTTAAGTATGCGACAGCGGAAGCTCTTAATAATCACCTGAGAATAAACATGCTTAAAACGTCAACAAAAATGTTGGTGAGTTATAGGTTTAACCTATATATATCAAATCATAATAATAGACCACAAGATTTCATATTTCAATACACATCCCATACATAGAGATAAAAATCATTCATATGGTGAACACCTGGTAACCGACATTAACAAGATGCATATATAAGAATATCCCCATCATTCCGGGACACCCTTCGGATATGATATAAATTTCAAAGTACTAAAGCATCCGGTACTTTGGATGGGGCTTGTTGGGCCCGATAGATCTATCTATAGGATTCGCGTCAATTAGGGTGTCTGTTCCCTAATTCTTAGATTACCAAACTTAATAAAAAGGGGCATATTCGATTTCGATAATTCAACCATAGAATGTAGTTTCACGTACTTGTGTCTATTTTGTAAATCATTTATAAAACCTGCATGTATTCTCATCCCAAAAATATTAGATTTTAAAAGTGGGACTATAACTCACTTTCACAGATTTTTACTTCGTCGGGAAGTAAGACTTGGCCACTGGTTGATTCACGAACCTATAACAATATATACATATATATCAAAGTATGTTCAAAATATATTTACAACACTTTTAATATATTTTGATGTTTTAAGTTTATTAAGTCAGCTGTCCTCGTTAGTAACCTACAACTAGTTGTCCACAGTTAGATGTACAGAAATAAATCGATAAATATTATCTTGAATCAATCCACGACCCAGTGTATACGTATCTCAGTATTGATCACAACTCAAACTATATATATTTTGGAATCAACCTCAACCCTGTATAGCTAACTCCAACATTCACATATAGAGTGTCTATGGTTGTTCCGAAATATATATAGATGTGTCGACATGATAGGTTGAAACATTGTATACGTGTCTATGGTATCTCAAGATTACATAATATACAATACAAGTTGATTAAGTTATGGTTGGAATAGATTTGTTACCAATTTTCACGTAGCTAAAATGAGAAAAATTATCCAATCTTGTTTTACCCATAACTTCTTCATTTTAAATCCGTTTTGAGTGAATCAAATTGCTATGGTTTCATATTGAACTCTATTTTATGAATCTAAACAGAAAAGTATAGGTTTATAGTCGGAAAAATAAGTTACAAGTCGTTTTTGTAAAGGTAGTCATTTCAGTCGAAAGAACGACGTCTAGATGACCATTTTAGAAAACATACTTCCACTTTGAGTTTAACCATAATTTTTGGATATAGTTTAATGTTCATAATAAAAATAATTTTCTCAGAATAACAACTTTTAAATCAAAGTTTATCATAGTTTTTAATTAACTAACCCAAAACAGCCCGCGGTGTTACTACGACGGCGTAAATCCGGTTTTACGGTGTTTTTCGTGTTTCCAGGTTTTAAATCATTAAGTTAGGATATCATATAGATATAGAACATGTGTTTAGTTGATTTTAAAAGTCAAGTTAGAAGGATTAACTTTTGTTTGCGAACAAGTTTAGAATTAACTAAACTATGTTCTAGTGATTACAAGTTTAAACCTTCAAATAAGATAGCTTTATATGTATGAATCGAATGATGTTATGAACATCATTACTACCTTAAGTTCCTTGGATAAACCTACTGGAAAATAGAAAAATGGATCTAGCTTCAATGGATCCTTGGATGGCTCGAAGTTCTTGAAGCAAAATCATGACACGAAAACAAGTTCAAGTAAGATCATCACTTGAAATAAGATTGTTATAGTTATATAAATTGAACCAAAGTTTGAATATGATTATTACCTTGTATTATAATGATAACCTACTGTAAGAAACAAAGATTTCTTGAGGTTAGATGATCACCTTACAAGATTGGAAGTGAGCTAGCAAACTTGAAAGTATTCTTGATTTTATGAAACTAGAACTTTTGGAATTTATGAAGAACACTTAGAACTTGAAGATAGAACTTGAGAGAGATCAATTAGATGAAGAAAATTGAAGAATTAAAGTGTTTGTAGGTGTTTTTGGTCGTTGGTGTATGGATTAGATATAAAGGATATGTAATTTTGTTTTCATGTAAATAAGTCATGAATGATTACTCATATTTTTGTAATTTTATGAGATATTTCATGCTAGTTGCCAAATGATGGTTCCCACATGTGTTAGGTGACTCACATGGGCTGCTAAGAGCTGATCATTGGAGTGTATATACCAATAGTACATACATCTAAAAGCTGTGTATTGTACGAGTATGAATACGAGTGCATACGAGTAGAATTGTTGATGAAAATGAACGAGGGTGTAATTATAAGCATTTTTGTTAAGTAGAAGTATTTTGATAAGTGTATTTAAGTCTTTAAAAAGTGTATAAATACATATTAAAACACTACATGTATATACATTTTAACTGAGTCGTTAAGTCATCGTTAGTCGTTACATGTAAGTGTTGTTTTGAAACCTTTAGGTTAACGATCTTGTTAAATGTTGTTAACCCAATGTTTATAATATCAAAAGAGATTTTAAATTATTATATTATCATGATATTATGATGTACTAATATCTCTTAATATGATATATATACATTAAATGTCGTTACAACGATAATCGTTACATATATGTCTCGTTTCAAAATCATTAAGTTAGTAGTCTTGTTTTTACATATGTAGTTCATTGTTAATATACTTAATGATATGTTTACTTATCATAATATCATGTTAACTATATATATAACCATATATATGTCATCATATAGTTTTTACAAGTTTTAACGTTCGTGAATCACCGGTCAACTTGGGTGGTCAATTGTCTATATGAAACCTATTTCAATTAATCAAGTCTTAACAAGTTTGATTGCTTAATCATGTTGGAAACATTTAATCATGTAAATATCAATCTCAATTAATATATATATAAACATGGAAAAGTTCGGGTCACTACAGTACCTACCCGTTAAATAAATTTCATCCCGAAATTTTAAGCTGTTGAAGGTGTCGACGAATCTTCTGGAAATAGATGCGGGTATTTCTTCTTCATCTGATCTTCACACTCCCAGGTGAACTCGGGTCCTCTACGAGCATTCCATCGAACCTTAACAATTGGTTTCTTGTTTTGCTTAAGTCTTTTAACCTCACGATCCATTATTTCGACGGGTTCTTCGATGAATTGAAGTTTTTCGTTGATTTGGATTTCATCTAACGGAATAGTGAGATCTTCTTTAGCAAAACATTTCTTCAAATTCGAGACGTGGAAAGTGTTATGTACAGCCGCGAGTTGTTGAGGTAACTCAAGTCGGTAAGCTACTGGTCCGACACGATCAATAATCTTGAATGGTCCAATATACCTTGGATTTAATTTCCCTCGTTTACCAAATCGAACAACGCCTTTCCAAGGTGCAACTTTAAGCATGACCATCTCTCCAATTTCAAATTCTATATCTATTCTTTTAATGTCAGCGTAGCTCTTTTGTCGACTTTGGGCGGTTTTCAACCGTTGTTGAATTTGGATGATCTTCTCGGTAGTTTCTTGTATAATCTCCGGACCCGTAATCTGTCTATCCCCCACTTCACTCCAACAAATCGGAGACCTGCACTTTCTACCATAAAGTGCTTCAAACGGCGCCATCTCAATGCTTGAATGGTAGCTGTTGTTGTAGGAAAATTCTGCTAATGGTAGATGTCGATCCCAACTGTTTCCGAAATCAATAACACATGCTCGTAGCATGTCTTCAAGCGTTTGTATCATCCTTTCGCTCTGCCCATCAGTTTGTGGATGATAGGCAGTACTCATGTCTAGACGAGTTCCTAATGCTTGCTGTAATGTCTGCCAGAATCTTGAAATAAATCTATCATCCCTATCAGAGATAATAGAGATTGGTATTCCATGTCTGGATACGACTTCCTTCAAATACAGTCGTGCTAACTTCTCCATCTTGTCATCTTCTCTTATTGGCAGGAAGTGTGCTGATTTGGTGAGACGATCAACTATTACCCAAATAGTATCAAAACTACTTGCAGTCCTTGGCAATTTAGTGATGAAATCCATGGTAATGTTTTCCCATTTCCATTCCGGGATTTCGGGTTGTTGAAGTAGACCTGATGGTTTCTGATGCTCAGCTTTGACCTTAGAACAAGTCAAACATTCTCCTACGTATTTAGCAACATCGGCTTTCATACCCGGCCACCAAAAATGTTTCTTGAGATCCTTATACATCTTCCCCGTTCCAGGATGTATTGAGTATCTGGTTTTATGAGCTTCTCTAAGTACCATTTCTCTCATATCTCCAAATTTTGGTACCCAAATCCTTTCAGCCCTATACCGGGTTCCGTCTTCCCGAATATTAAGATGTTTCTCCGATCCTTTGGGTATTTCATCCTTTAAATTTCCCTCTTTTAAAACTCCTTGTTGCGCCTCCTTTATTTGAGTAGTAAGGTTATTATGAATCATTATATTCATAGATTTTACTCGAATGGGTTCTCTGTCCTTCCTGCTCAAGGCATCGGCTACCACATTTGCCTTCCCCGGGTAGTAACGAATCTCAAAGTCGTAATCATTCAATAATTCAATCCACCTACGCTGCCTCATATTCAGCTGTTTCTGATTAAATATGTGTTGAAGACTTTTGTGGTCGGTATATATAATACTTTTGACCCCATATAAGTAGTGCCTCCAAGTCTTTAATGCAAAAACAACCGCGCCTAATTCCAAATCATGCGTCGTATAATTTTGTTCGTGAATCTTCAATTGTCTAGACGCATAAGCAATCACCTTCGTTCATTGCATTAATACACAACCGAGACCTTGCTTTGATGCGTCACAATAAATCACAAAATCATCATTCCCTTCAGGCAATGACAATATAGGTGCCGTAGTTAGCTTTTTCTTCAATAACTGAAACGCTTTCTCTTGTTCATCATTCCATTCAAATTTCTTCCCTTTATGCGTTAATGCAGTCAAGGGTTTTGCTATTCTGGAAAAGTCTTGGATGAACCTTCTGTAGTAACCAGCTAGTCCTAAAAACTGGCGTATGTGTTTCGGAGTTTTCGGGGTTTCCCACTTTTCAACAGTTTCTATCTTTGCCGGATCCACCTTAATACCTTCTTTGTTCACTATGTGACCGAGGAATTGAACTTCTTCCAACCATAATGCACACTTTGAAAACTTAGCGTACAATTCTTCCTTCCTCAATACTTCTAACACCTTTCTCAAATGTTCACCGTGTTCTTGGTCATTCTTTGAGTAAATAAGTATGTCATCAATGAAAACAATGACAAACTTGTCAAGGTATGGTCCACACACTCGGTTCATAAGGTCCATGAACACAGCTGGTGCATTAGTTAAACCAAACGGCATGACCATAAACTCGTAATGACCGTAACGTGTTCTGAAAGCAGTCTTTGGAATATCATCTTCTTTCACCCGCATTTGATGATACCCGGAACGTAAGTCAATCTTTGAATAAACAGACGAGCCTTGTAGTTGATCAAATAAGTCGTCGATTCTCGGTAGTGGGTAGCGGTTCTTGATGGTAAGTTTGTTCAACTCTCGGTAGTCGATACACAACCTGAATGTACCATCTTTCTTCTTGACAAACAAAACAGGAGCTCCCCACGGTGATGTACTTGGTCGAATGAAACCACGCTCTAAAAGTTCTTGTAATTGGCTTTGCAGTTCTTTCATCTCGCTGGGTGCGAGTCTGTAAGGAGCACGAGCTATTGGTGCAGCTCCTGGTACAAGATCTATTTGAAATTCAACGGATCGATGTGGGGGTAATCCCGGTAATTCTTTCGGAAATACATCGGGAAATTCTTTTGCAATGGGAACATCATTGATGCTCTTTTCTTCAGTTTGTACTTTCTCGACGTGTGCTAGAACAGTATAGCAACCTTTTCTTATTAGTTTTTGTGCCTTCAAACTACTAATAACATGTAGCTTCGTGTTGCCCTTTTCTCCGTACACCATTAAGGGTTTTCCTTTTTCTCGTATAATGCGAATTGCATTTTTGTAACAAACGATCTCTGCTTTCACTTCTTTCAACCAGTCCATACCGATTATCACATCAAAACTCCCTAACTCTACTGGTATCAAATCAATCTTAAATGTTTCGCTAACCAGTTTAATTTCTCGATTCCGACATATATTATCTGCTGAAATTAATTTACCATTTGCTAATTCGAGTAAAAATTTACTATCCAAAGGCGTCAATGGACAACTTAATTTAGCACAAAAATCTCTACTCATATAGCTTCTATCCGCACCCGAATCAAATAAAACGTAAGCAGATTTATTGTCAATAAGAAACGTACCCGTAACAAGCTCCGGGTCTTCCTGTGCCTCTGCCGCATTAATATTGAAAACTCTTCCGCGGCCTTGTCCATTCGTGTTCTCCTGGTTCGGGCAATTTCTAATAATGTGGCCCGGTTTTCCACATTTATAACAAACTACATTGGCATAACTTGCTCCGACACTACTTGCTCCGCCATTACTCGTTCCAACACCATTTGTTCCTTTTGTTCTATTAACCCCTGGTCCGTACACCTCACACTTCGCCGCGCTATGACCATTTCTTTTACACTTGTTGCAAAATTTGGTGCAGAACCCCGAGTGATACTTTTCACACCTTTGGCATAGCTGCTTCTGATTGTTGTTGTTGCGGTTATTATTGTTGTTGGGATGATTGTTGTAGTTGCTGTTGTTGTTGTTGTTGTTGTTGTTGGGCCGTTTCTTGTAGTTGCGATTGATGTTGCGATTGTTGGGATAATTGTTGCGATTATTGTTGTAATTATTGTTGTTGTATTGGTGATTCTTATCACCGTTTTCCTCCCACTTTCTTTTGACTTGCTTCACATTGGCCTCTTCAGCAGTCTGTTCTTTAATTCTTTCTTCAATCTGGTTCACTAGTTTGTGAGCCATTCTACATGCCTGTTGTATGGAGGCGGGCTTGTGTGAACTTATATCTTCTTGGATTCTTTCCGGTAATCCTTTCACAAACGCGTCGATCTTCTCTTCCTCATCTTCGAATGCTCCCGGACACAATAGGCACAATTCTGTGAATCGTCTTTCGTACGTGGTAATATCAAATCCTTGGGTTCATAACCCTCTAAGTTCTGTCTTGAGCTTATTGACCTCAGTTCTGGGACGGTACTTCTCGTTCATCAAGTGCTTGAATGCTGACCACGGTAGTGCGTACGCATCGTCTTGTCCCACTTGCTCTAGATAGGTATTCCACCATGTTAACGCAGAACCTGTGAAGGTATACGTAGCGTACTTCACTTTGTCCTCTTCAGTACACTTACTTATGGCAAACACCGATTCGACCTTCTCGGTCCACCGTTTCAATCCGATCGGTCCTTCGGTTCCATCAAATTCCAAAGGTTTGCAGGCAGTGAATTCTTTGTAGGTGCATCCTACACGATTTCCTGTACTGCTAGATCCAAGGTTATTGTTGGTATGTAGCGCAGCCTGTACTGCGGCTATGTTTGAAGCTAGAAAAGTACGGAATTCCTCTTCATTCATATTCACGGTGTGTCGAGTAGTCGGTGCCATTGCCTTCAAAATAGTCAAATGGAACAAGTTAATCATACAGAATATTAAGAGTAGTTAATAGTATTTCGTAGCATAATATGAACTCATTTATAAAAGCTTTTTCTTCATATTAGCGTTTTATAAGTTTAAATTCGGGTAGTACCTACCCGTTAAGTTCATACTTAGTAGCTAATATACAATTCAACTACTACAATTCTATATGAAAAACTGATTATAATAATATTTCGCGTTCAAACTTTTATACAATATTTTACAAACTTACAATACCGCTTATTTTACATAAAGCATGAAATATAGCACACAATAACTTTGATACAAGATAGTTGTGAAGATAATTCTAGCTAGTACACAAGTCGTTCAGCAAAGGCAATAAAGACACGTAATTCATACGTCCAGAAACAAGTCATGCATTCTGGTTTTACTAGGATTACTTCCCATCCTTGGTCTTGTGGAACATAACCGTTATGGCCGTTGATAAGATAGCGTGTTGTAACGTCGTCAAAAGGACGAGGGTTACGTAATGTCCAACAGTCCCGTAACAATCTAAAAACCTCATTTCTTACCCCAATTACCGACTCCGTCACTTGTGGAAACGTTTTGTTTAATAGTTGTAGCCTGATGTTCTTGTTCTCACTTTGGTGAGAAGCGAACATTACTAATCCGTAAGCATAACATGCTTCTTTATGTTGCATGTTAGCCACTTTTTCTAAATCACAAAGTCCAATATTCGGATATATTGAGTCAAAATAATTTCTTAACCCGTTGCGTAAAATAGCATTTGGGTTCCCCGCAATATATGCGTCAAAGTAAACACATCGTAACTTATGGGTTTCCCAATGTGATATCCCCCATCTTTCAAACGAAAGCCTTTTATAAACCAAGGCATTCTTGGAACGTTCTTCGAATGTCTTACAAACTGATCTCGCCTTAAATAGTTGTGCCGAAGAATTCTGACCGACTCTAGACAAGATTTCATCAATCATGTCTCCGGGTAGGTCTCTTAAAATATTGGGTTGTCTATCCATTTTGTGTTTTTATACTGTAAAATAGACAAGAGTTAGATTCATAAAAAAATACTTATTAATACAAGCAATTTTTACATATATCATAAAGCATAAGTACACTATATTACATATATTACACCACACGAATACAACTATCTTATTCCGACTCGCTTGTTTCTTCTTCTTCGGTTTTGGTTCATTTTGCCAAGTTTCTAGGGATATATGATGTTCCCCTAATACGAGCCGTCGTTTTCCACATTGGTTTAGAAAAACCTGGTGGTTTAGAGGTTCCCGGGTCATTGTTACAACTTAAGGACTTCGGGGGTTGACGATACATATAAAGTTCATCGGGGTTGGAATTAGATTTCTTTATTTTTATGCCCTTTCCCTTATTATTTTCTTTTGCCTTTTTAAATTCAGTTGGGGTAATTTCTATAACATCATCGGAATTCTCGTCGGAATCCGATTCATCGGAGAATTGGTAATCCTCCCAATATTTTGCTTCCTTGGCGGAAACACCATTGACCAAAATTAACCTTGGTCGGTTGGTTGAGAATTTTCTTTTACTTAACCGTTTTATTATTTCCCCCACCGGTTCCGATTCTTCTTCCGGTTCCGATTCTTCTTCCGGTTCCGATTCTTCTTCCGGTTCCGACTCTTCTTCCGGTTCCTCTTCGGGAACTTGTGAATCAGTCCACGAATCATTCCAATTTACATTTGACTCTTCATTATTATTAGGTGAGTCAATGGGACTTGTTCTAGAGGTATACATCTATCACATAATATCAAACGCGTTAAGAGATTAATATATCACATAATATTCACATGTTAAAAATATATAGTTTCCAACAAAATTTGTTAAGCAATCATTTTTCAACTAAACACGGTCGAAGTCCAGACTCACTAATGCATCCTAACAAACTCGATAAGACACACTAATGCAAAATTCTGGTTCTCTAAGACCAACGCTCTGATACCAACTGAAATGTCCCGTTCTTATTGATTAAAAACATTCCATATTAATTGATTTCGTTGCGAGGTTTTGACCTCTATATGAGACGTTTTTCAAAGACTGCATTCATTTTAAAACAAACCATAACCTTTATTTCATCAATAAAGGTTTAAAAAGCTTTACGTAGATTATCAAATAATGATAATCTAAAATATCCTGTTTACACACGACCATTACATAATGGTTTACAATACAAATATGTTACAATAAAATAAGTTTCTTGAATGCAGTTTTTACACAATATCATACAAGCATGGACTCCAAATCTCGTCCTTATTTAAGTATGCGACAGCGGAAGCTCTTAATAATCACCTGAGAATAAACATGCTTAAAACGTCAACAAAAATGTTGGTGAGTTATAGGTTTAACCTATATATATCAAATCATAATAATAGACAACAAGATTTCATATTTCAATACACATCCCATACATAGAGATAAAAATCCTTCATATGGTGAACACCTGGTAACCGACATTAACAAGATGCATATATAAGAATATCCCCATCATTCCGGGACACCCTTCGGATATGATATAAATTTCGAAGTACTAAAGCATCCGGTACTTTGGATGGGGCTTGTTGGGTCCGATAGATCTATCTTTAGGATTCGCGTCAATTAGGGTGTCTGTTCCCTAATTCTTAGATTACCAGACTTAATAAAAAGGGGAATATTCGATTTCGATAATTCAACCATAGAATGTAGTTTCACGTACTTGTGTCTATTTTGTAAATCATTTATAAAACCTGCATGTATTCTCATCCCAAAAATATTAGATTTTAAAAGTGGGACTATAACTCACTTTCACAGATTTTTACTTCGTCGGGAAGTAAGACTTGGCCACTGTTTGATTCACGAACCTATAACAATATATACATATATATCAAAGTATGTTCAAAATATATTTACAACACTTTTAATATATTTTGATGTTTTAAGTTTATTAAGTCAGCTGTCCTCGTTAGTAACCTACAACTAGTTGTCCACAGTTAGATGTACAGAAATAAATCGATAAATATTATCTTGAATCAATCCACGACCCAGTGTATACGTATCTCAGTATTGATCACAACTCAAACTATATATATTTTGGAATCAACCTCAACCCTGTATAGCTAACTCCAACATTCACATATAGAGTGTCTATGGTTGTTCCAAAATATATATAGATGTGTCGACATGATAGGTCGAAACATTGTATACGTGTCTATGGTATCTCAAGATTACATAATATACAATACAAGTTGATTAAGTTATGGTTGGAATAGATTTGTTACCAATTTTCACGTAGCTAAAATGAGAAAAATTATCCAATCTTGTTTTACCCATAACTTCTTCATTTTAAATCCGTTTTGAGTGAATCAAATTGCTATGGTTTCATATTGAACTCTATTTTATGAATCTAAACAGAAAAGTATAGGTTTATAGTCGGAAAAATAAGTTACAAGTCGTTTTTGTAAAGGTAGTCATTTCAGTCGAAAGAACGACGTCTAGATGACCATTTTAGAAAACATACTTCCACTTTGAGTTTAACCATAATTTTTGGATATAGTTTCATGTTCATAATAAAAATCATTTTCTCAGAATAACAACTTTTAAATCAAAGTTTATCATAGTTTTTAATTAACTAACCCAAAACAGCCCGCGGTGTTACTATGACGGCGTAAATCCGGTTTTACGGTGTTTTTCGTGTTTCCAGGTTTTAAATCATTAAGTTAGCATATCATATAGATATAGAACATGTGTTTAGTTGATTTTAAAAGTCAAGTTAGAAGGATTAACTTTTGTTTGCGAACAAGTTTAGAATTAACTAAACTATGTTCTAGTGATTACAAGTTTAAACCTTCAAATAAGATAGCTTTATATGTATGAATCGAATGATGTTATGAACATCATTACTACCTTAAATTCCTTGGATAAACCTACTGGAAAATAGAAAAATGGATCTAGCTTCAATGGATCCTTGGATGGCTCGAAGTTCTTGAAGCAAAATCATGACACGAAAACAAGTTCAAGTAAGATCATCACTTGAAATAAGATTGTTATAGTTATAGAAATTGAACCAAAGTTTGAATATGATTATTACCTTGTATTATAATGATAACCTACTGTAAGAAACAAAGATTTCTTGAGGTTAGATGATCACCTTACAAGATTGGAAGTGAGCTAGCAAACTTGAAAGTATTCTTGATTTTATGAAACTAGAACTTTTAGAATTTATGAAGAACACTTAGAACTTGAAGATAGAACTTGAGAGAGATCAATTAGATGAAGAAAATTGAAGAATGAAAGTGTTTGTAGGTGTTTTTGGTCGTTGGTGTATGGATTAGATATAAAGGATATGTAATTTTGTTTTCATGTAAATAAGTCATGAATGATTACTCATATTTTTATAATTTTATGAGATATTTCATGCTAGTTGCCAAATGATGGTTCCCACATGTGTTAGGTGACTCACATGGGCTGCTAAGAGCTGATCATTGGAGTGTATATACCAATAGTACATACATCTAAAAGCTGTGTATTGTACGAGTACGAATACGGGTGCATACGAGTAGAATTGTTGATGAAACTGAACGAGGGTGTAATTATAAGTATTTTTGTTAAGTAGAAGTATTTTGATAAGTGTATTTAAGTCTTTCAAAAGTGTATAAATACATATTAAAACACTACATGTATATACATTTTAACTGAGTCGTTAAGTCATCGTTAGTCGTTACATGTAAGTGTTGTTTTGAAACCTTTAGGTTAACGATCTTGTTAAATGTTGTTAACCCAATGTTTATAATATCAAAAGAGATTTTAAATTATTATATTATCATGATATTATGATGTACGAATATCTCTTAATATGATATATATACATTAAATGTCGTTACAACGATAATCGTTACATATATGTCTCGTTTCAAAATCATTAAGTTAGTAGTCTTATTTTTACATATGTAGTTCATTGTTAATATACTTAATGATATGTTTACTTATCATAATATCATGTTAACTATATATATAACCATATATATGTCATCATATAGTTTTTACAAGTTTTAACGTTCGTGAATCACCGGTCAACTTGGGTGGTCAATTGTCTATATGAAACCTATTTCAATTAATCAAGTCTTAACAAGTTTGATTGCTTAATCATGTTGGAAACATTTAATCATGTAAATATCAATCTCAATTAATATATATATAAACATGGAAAAGTTCGGGTCACTACAACGGGGGCGACAAGGAGACGTTAAGGTACGTTTTGTTTTAATAAATGTCCTTTGATAATTTATTATGTGCCGTTTGAGTTGGTGTATGTTAAATGCATCGTGTTGTGTTTGATATTGTTGTTATGGGTGACGTTCCTAATGGAAGTACCCTATGGTGACGTTTTGAATGTTGGGCGAAGGGCGTAAGACTTGGTGCAACCAAGCATTCCTTAGTATTGGGAATGTTTCTACCAAGCCATGTGGATGGGCTTAGGTGTTCGGATGTTAGAACGTGTTCGCCCTCGTGTTAAAGTTGATGAACCGTGAGGTTTGTCGGGTGGTTGGAAGCCTTGAGATCGAGTGTTTTGGACCTCAATGTATGTTGGTAATGGAGTCTACATGACGCGACATTAGGTGCCTCTCTTATACCTACTAGCGTGGTGTTCAACTCCGATAGTGATGCGGTTACGTTGTACTTAGGGTACCGGAGAAACCCTTAGGTACATGAGTGACTGGGTTGAAATCTGACAAACTAAAGCAATTGGATGATTGCGAGAATATAGTTTGTGCATTTTGTGGTACACTTTTCATTCAAAGTGTTTAAGGATCGTTTGAAATCCTTTGTATGCTCATGGTTGGAGCAAGATGTAGTGATGGGTCGTGTGAACCCAATTGTTGGTAAAGTCTACCTTTGGTAGCATTGTACGAGTTGTGGATATTGGAACGTAGTTCCAAGTGGGGGAGTTACACTCCCGCACGAGGAAGTTTTAGTGTGAGATTTCAGATGATGCTTTTGGTAGATCCGGAAATTTGGTCGAGACACAGTTTGGGTCGATTTGTGGTAGAGTACAATTTTGGTTAACTTGTACTTATGATATTGGATTTGTAAATTATCACTGAGGTGGTATGTTGGTGAATCTCGTTGAGAGATAATGGACGTGTTTGGCGAGCAAGGTAAAATCCCTCGGTTAAGGGATGTGTGTGAGTCGGGTTCTCTTTTGGAGAATTATTGTTTGGTACCTATGTTCGATATATGTAGTTCTTGCTCGATTATAGATGGTTAGTGGTATCCGCTAGGGTTCACTATAGTGTAACAGAGCGCGATGTTGCACTACTCGTTGTTTGAGGCCGAAAGTGCGTATGTGATTGATGAAGCATGACCTTCGGGGTCCGCTGACTTCATCGTGGTATTGATGAATGATGAAGCATGACTTTCGGAGTCCGCTGACTTCATCATGGGAGTATGCGATTGGTGAAGCATGATCTTCGGGTCCGCTGACTTCATCATGAGCGAGGTGATATATCGGTGAAGCATGACTTTCGGGTCCGCTGACTTCATCCGGTGTTGAGATTAGTGAAGCATGGCCTTCAGGGTCCGCTGACTTCATCAGGAGAGTAGTGTTACGTCGGCATGGCATAACATTATCGGGAAATGCGAGTACCGGTGGGAAATGAGAGTACCATTCTTGATTTGTGTTGTGGGAACTATCGGTTGTTTTATACGCTGATGGTGGGGTCGTGAGGACCGTGTGGTGTGATTTGTGATGCGATAGCCGTGTTTCGCTTACATGTTGTCACGGGTATGACAATAGCCGATTTTGTACACCTTAGGATTTGCATTGCCATAGTCGTTTTGGGCGCTTTTGGTTTTAGCCGTTGTTTATGATGTTAGGATAGTGGCGTATTGGTTGTATTGCGTACTACAAAGGATGTTTAGTGGTAAGTGTAATCCGTAAGGATTCATGTGGTCCGGTCTTCATCGTTTTGGATTGTTGACTTTAGGATTGAGACTTGGTTGCTTCTAGCATTGTACCTGTAATGGTACGCTGAAGGGTTGATATCTCGGTCCGAGATTGGTTGAGTTTTCCTGATAATAGGGAGGGAGCATGGTTTTAGTGCTCGGATAGTGGGTTTGATAAATTGCGGAATACGATTCTAGTTGTTAAAGGTGATTCCTTGGGAAGAGTTGACTAGGAAAGTCGGATTGGGACTTATGTTGAGGACCGTGGAGTGTGGTCCGTTTGGTTAAGTGACGAGGATCACGAGGACGTGATCGATTCTAAGTGGGGGAGAGTTGTAACACCCTGTTTTTGTTTCTGATTTTGCAGTAGGTCGGGACGCCGTCCCGATAGGGGTGACGCCGTCCAGCAACAAAAGGTGGGACGCCGTCCCAATAGGGGGGACGCCGTCCAGCAACAAAAGGTGGGACGCCGTCCAAAGTTTGGGACGCCGTCCAAACGGTCTGTCGAGCCAGCTGTTTTAATTATTTTAAAAGGGGTAAAATGGTAAAATCACTTAGATGCCGGTTTGGACCCTTCAATGCTGGTTCCTTGGTCATTTGTGGATCATATTTCATCTTCACAAACACTCCCAACATTATTTAGAGAGAGAGGAGAAGTTCTAGAGAGAGAGAGGTGGATTTGGAGAAGGAGTCGGATTCTCGCAAAAGCTCGGGTTCTAAAGTTGTTCATCTCGCTCCTAGCTACGTTGTGGTGGTATTGGTAAGCTCAAACTCCGAATTTCATTTGTTAGATTTGATGTTCAAGTTAGGGTTTTGAGCTAGATTGTTGTGAAACCCTTTTAGATGATGAAGTAGGTTCATGGTGACTTGTTAATCTTGTCACTTGGCGGGTTTTGGGTTGGTTGACGTTTTAGCCTTGATTAGGGTTTGATCTTGAGTTTAATCACTAGGTTTAGTGATTATGGAAGTGTTGAAACTCTTTTGGGTGAGTTTGGCTAACTAATTTTGAAATGGGTCAAAATTAGGGTTTTGGTGTCAAAATGGGTATGACACGTGTTTAACACTTGTGTTCGGGTTTATTTGGCATTTTAGGACCATTTTTACTCGTGTTAGTGATTATTGGTTAGTTTGGGCGCGTTCCGTGCTTAGAAGTGCAAATGGGTCGAATTTGCACTAGGTGTCAATTGGGTTGGTTTGTAAGTCAACCCTAATTGTGTTGTTGTGTTTGTGATAATGGAATAGGTACTTTCCATTTGGCGCGTTGCGGTTTACTTGGAAGCATTCTTCAAGACGACTAGGTGAGTGTTAATATCCTATATGCATATGTATGTGTAGGATGGGTGCGGGTCGGGAGAAGGGGTTCTCGCTTGTAGAGCTCGCTTCTCGTATAAGTGGAATTATTGGACTTGTGTATAGGTCTAATTGGCACAGTTGTGCGTTTTGGTTGACCACGTTGGCGAGGTGCACACTTTGTGTGTACGTTATCACATAGGCGTGTGATGTGGACTTATATAACCCCAATGACGAAGGGTTAATATAGTGAGTGGAATAATTATATGTGTAGGTATATAATGTATCTATTTGTTGTAGCGTAAAATGTGTAGTGTCGAGGTGCTAAGATACCATGTTTCACGTGAAGAGTGTAGCATCGAGGTGTTAAGATGCCACTCGGGTGTAGCATCGAGGTGTTAAGATGCCACCTAGGAGTGTAGTGTCGAGGTGTTAAGACACCACTCCGTAAAATAATGAGTGTTGCATCGAGGTGTTAAGATGCCACTCGGGGTGATGTGCCGAGGTGTTAAGGTGCCACCCTAGGGGTTAGTGGTGCGAGGTGTTAAGTGCCCTAACGGATGTTATGAACACCGATGGCGTTTTCGCGAGCGCCGTTCCCTTGTACTATTGGTTAACCATGGTTATTGTGTTGTAAGCGTAAGAAAATTATATATATATATATATATATATATATATATATATATATATATATATATATATATATATATATATATTGTATACATATAATGTTGTATTGTCGTGATGTAGCTAACCCTCCGGGTGTAGCTTATTGGCATTGTTCACATCGTTGTTGGTGAACTTATATTTTGTTGATGTACCTTTAGCTCGTTGCTTAGTGCTCTTACGGTATGCTTAGACTAGCTTGCCTTTATGCTTGGATGCTCTGGTTTACGGTATTAGATTTTGTGAGGCGTGTCCATTTTATGCATATATATGTATGTAGTATATTATCATTCACTAAGCGTTAGCTTACCCTCTCGTTGTTTACATTTTTATAGATTGCACGGATGCGGTGGCTCGGGTAAGCGCGGGGACTAGTGGACTTGCGTAGTTGCTTTAGAAGACTTACTTTTGGATTTGATTAGGATTGGGTAGCGTGTCCCCAATCCCATGCTCGGTCTATGTTTTTGTATAAACTAATGGGTCGAAATAGTGACTTGTGGTATTTTGGGTCGATGTGGGTCCGGTGTCGTAAAACTCGGTTTTTATTGTGGAAAACTCCTAGTTTAAACTATTGTAATCTATTGTGAAAGTGTTTTGGTTTAAAAGTGTCGGGAAGCGGGTTTTCGCCCGCGTGTGTTCGAAAAACTGATCAGAATGTTTTAGTACATCTGGACGCCGTCCCAGATGGCTGGACGCCGTCCCAGTCTTAAGTTCTGGACGCCGTCCAAGCTTTTGGACGCCGTCCAGATCAACTGTTCCAGGAATTTTTTTTTTTTTTGTGGCACATTTTCGGAAGGTTAACGGGTTGGGTTGTTACAATTGTATCGTATTTAATAGTATTTTCTTGTAAAATTTAATAGTATTTTATACCCCTCCGCTACGACATCAAGTTATTTTTGGCGCCGCTGCCGGGGAACTCTTAAACGCCGGAAGCGCAACGCTAATATAAAGAAAAAAAAAATATATATATATAAATCTAGCTTTAAGATTTTTACTTATAAAATTATAAAGTAGTTCTATTTTTATTCTAGTTTTTAAAATATAAGTTTTTATTATATAAAAATTTTAGATTATAAAACAGAAAATATAAAACAGAAAATATAAAAAAAAAAAAAACGCGTCAAATTTAAAACTGTACCAGAGTTGAATTTTGGAACTCCGCGACTCGCGGGGTTTGCTGCTTGGAATACCGCAACTCGTGGAGCTACCCTGACACCAACAGAAACCCTAATCTGCATTTAATTACGGGTAATTATTAATTATTATTATTATTAACCCTAATTAATTATTATTATTATAATTAGTTTTACTTTTTATTTAATTTATATTTTAGTAAAATTAGTTTAATTAAATTGTAAAATTAATAGTTTTAATAAATAAATAATATAAAAATAATATTTTTATAAAAATTGTACTTTTTACAACTTTTTGTATATTTTTATATTTTGTCCATTTTTAATCGTTTTAGCGTAATATTTGTATTTTTAGCTCATATTTAGTTTTAAACTTAGTTTTTTTTGCCATAGTTATTTTTACTTCTACATTTTTAGGCTTTGCCGAAGAATTCCTTAAGTGCTTTTTCTTTAGACTAAGATTTAGGTACTTTAGAATTTTGCGACGCCTTTTTAAGTTTTAGTTTCTTTTTAAGTTATTTCCATTTGGGATTTAGTTTTTCCTGTAAGCTTTAATATTTTTAGACGACTTTTACCTATGTATCAATTATCATTCCAATTAGTAATCTCAATTTGCGATTATAATTTTAAGTTAGTTGTGGTAATAAGGTTAGGTTAGTCAAGTGTTTTTAAGTGTTATAAGTTTCTTTTATTTTTCCATCACCTTTTATTTTTCAACCATTTTTCTTTTTCGACCTTTTTCCGACGCGCTCTTTTTCTTTCTTATTTCTCGCTATTCTAGTTTTAGGACATAGATTTTTATTCTACTTCTTATCTAAATTTCTTAAAATTACGAAAATTTATTTTAAGTGGTTAAATTAATAGACATCAAAATTTTCTGATTCGTAGTAATAGTTGGATTTGTACGTGGACCGGGTTATTTGAGCCAAACAGTCCTCAATTATATTGAGACCAAACGAATCCTGCCCCTCTGCTGCATCTTTTGGCTATTCGAAACGTGGGCAAAATCAGAAAAGTCTATTGATTGGATAACTTATTATAATTTTTCTTTCCTTTTAAAAACTAATAGGATATTCAGTGAATGCACCGAGCAAGACGTTCACCACCTTTTGTACGTTCACCACCTGTAACTAGATCAAGACATTTAGCAAATATTACTGCCGTTGATTTTTCTTTAGAATCGTCATCCAGTCGACCAAGTACTCCAGTTCAAATTTCCGATAATCCATTTTTTGAACTCGACCTCACAATTGAGAATCCGGAGAATATTCAGGAACGATTCATAGATCCTGAACCACTAAACTTTCCTCAGGAACCACCAATCATTCAAACAGAGATTGTTGAGGAATGAACCATTAAATCAGAATCCTCTAGTGATTCCGATTCAACAAATTCAATTATGGAGAATCTGGAACCTTTAAATATGGAAGACCGAATGAGAGCTAAACGCACTGGCCAAGGTCACGCAATTACTCATCCAGACATTAATGCGCCAGATTATGAAATCAAAGGACAAATTCTACACATGGTGACTAATCAATGCCAATTTAGTGGTGCGCCGAAGGAAGATCCAAATGAACATCTACGTACCTTTAATAGGATCTGCACACTATTTAAAATTCGAGAAGTGGAGGATGAACAGATATATCTCATGTTATTTCCCTGGACTTTAAAGGGAGAAGCCAAAGATTGGTTGGAATCGTTACCTGAAGGGGCGATTGATACATGGGACGTTTTAGTTGAAAAATTTCTTAAACAATTCTTTCCGGCATCTAAAGCCGTAAGACTTCAAGAAGAAATTGTTATGTTTACACAGAAGCCAAATGAAACTCTTTATGAGGCGTGGACAAGATTTGGAAAGTTGTTAAGAGGATGTCCGCAACATGGTTTAGACACCTGTCAAATAGTACAAATATTCTACCAAGGATGCGACATCACTACAAGGAAAGACATAGATATAGCAGCTGGTGGTTCTATTATGAAGAAAACCGAAACTGATGCTTACAAAATTATTGATAACACTGCTTCCCACTCACATGAGTGGCACCAAGAAAAAGATATCGTTAGATCATCTAAAACAGCTAGAGCCGATTCTAGTCATGACTTAGATTCCATTTCCGCAAAGATAGATGCTGTCGAGAGACGAATGGAAAAGATGACTAAAGATATTCACTCAATACGAATTAGTTGTGAGCAGTGTGGAGGACCACATTTGACAAAAGATTGTCTCAGTATTGAATTAACAATGGAACAAAGAGAGAATATTTCATACATAAACCAAAGGCCTGGAAATAATTATCAGAATAATTATCAACCGCCAAGACCTATTTACAATCAAAACCAGAACTATAACCGAAATATTCCATACAACAACCAACAAGGTCCTAGCAATCAACAAGTATCCAATAATAATTACAATCAGCAAAGACCTAATTTTCAAAACAAACCACCACAACAAACGGATGATAAAAAGCCGAATTTAGAAGATATGATAACGAAGCTAGTTGAAACTCAAACGCAGTTTTTCACATCTCAGAAACAAACTAATGAACAAAATGCTCAAGCATTTAGAAATCAACAAGCTTCTATTCAAAATCTGGAACAAGAAGTAAGTAACCTAGCAAGGTTAATAGGTGAAAGAAAACCGGGAAGTCTACCTAGTGATACAAATGCTAACCCCCGGAATGAAACAGCTAAAGCCATTACCACAAGAAGTGGTACAACACTTAAACCACCTGAAATACTTGTAACTTCTGATGAAGCTATTCCTACTCCATAAGAACCACAACCTGATCAAGATAAGGAAAAAGAACCGGTAGTTGAAAAGGTTAATGAAGATAACACAGTTAAGGCTAAACCTTATGTTAAACCATACCAACCACCACTTCCTTACCCGAGTAAAATGAAGAAAGAGAAACTTGAAGCCGAGCAATCCAAATTCTTAGATATGTTTAAACAGATAAATGTAAATCTTCCTTTCATTGATGTAATTTCAGGAATGCCTAGATACGCTAAATTCTTGAAAGATCTAATCTCAAATAGAAAGAAAATGGAAGAACTCTCGGCTGTTACTATGAATGCTAATTGTTCAGCAGTGCTGTTGAATAAGATACCAGAAAAACTATCTGATCCAGGAAGTTTCACAATTCCATGTTTTCTGGGTAGTCTTAGTTCAATAGAAGCATTGGCAGATTTAGGTGCTAGTATAAATCTAATGCCGTATTCACTATACGCTAAACTAGACCTTGGAGAATTGAAACCAACCAGAATAAGCATACAACTAGCCGATAGATCAATAAAAATATCCTAGAGGGATAATGGAGAACATGCTAGTTAAAGTTGGTACTTTAGTATTTCCAGTAGATTTTGTTGTTCTGGACATGGAAGAAGATTCTCAAGTTCCTCTCATATTAGGAAGACCATTCTTAAACACGGCTAAAGCAATGATAGACATGTTTGGTAAGAAATTGACCCTAAGTATAGAGGATGAGAGTGTTACCTTTTCAGTTGATAGAGCAATGCAACAACCACAATCTGCAGATGATACATGTTATTATATTCAAACTATAAATGCACATGCAGAATTATTAGAAGAATTTCCAGAATTACAAGGAACAGGAAAATGTTCTTTAGGAGAAAGTAATGAACCAATTGATGAAGCTGAAATGTTAGCTACACTTATAGCTAATGGATATGAACCAACAACAGAAGAAATTTAAATGCTAAAAGAAGAAGACAGATATCGATACAAATCATCGATAGAAGAACCTCCGAAATTAGAGTTAAAGCCACTTCCAAACCATTTGGAATACGCTTATTTACATGGTGAATCTGAATTACCTGTAATAATATCGTCTTCTCTTACTGAAAATGAGAAATCACAACTCATTTCTGTGTTGAAAGCTCATAAACCAGCCATTGCATGGAAGATTCATGATATTAAAGGAATAAGTCCTTCGTATTGCACACATAAAATCCTTATGGAAGAAGGTCATAAAACGTATGTGCAACGCCAACGAAGACTAAATCCTAATATGCAAGAAGTAGTTAAGAAAGAGATTATTAAACTGCTAGATGCAGGTTTGATATATCCAATCTCTGATAGTCCATGGGTAAGCCCAGTACAATGCGTGCCTAAGAAGGGTGGCATGACTGTCATTACAAATGAAAAAAATGAGCTTATTCCTACTAGGACTGTAACAGGATGGCGTGTGTGTATTGATTATAGAAAATTAAATATCGCCACCAGAAAAGATCACTTTCCCTTACCTTTTATAGATCAAATGTTGGAAAGATTAGCCGGAAATAGTTACTATTGTTTTCTAGATGGATTTTCCGGATATTTTCAAATTCCAATAGCACCCGAGGACCAAGAGAAAACCACATTCACGTGCCCTTATGGTACTTTTGCTTACAAACACATGCCATTTGAACTTTGCAACGCCCCTGCAACCTTTCAAAGGTGTATAATGGCGATTTTTCACGAAATGATAGAAGAATGCATGGAAGTTTTCATGGATGACTTTTCAGTCTTCGGTGATACATTTGAATCATGTCTAGTTAATCTGGAACGAATGCTTATTAGATGCGAACAATCAAATCTAGTACTTAATTGGGAGAAATGCCATTTCATGGTTAAAGAAGGTATCGTTCTTGGACATAAAATTTCAAAAGAAGGAATTGAAGTGGATGGAGCTAAAGTAGATGTAATTGCTAAACTTCCACATCCCACCAATGTTAGAGGAGTTAGGAGTTTTCTAGGGCATGCCGGTTTTTACCGACGTTTCATAAAAGATTTTTCTAAAATTGCCACTCCTATGAATAAACTCCTAGAAAAGGATGCTCCATTCATCTTTTCAGATGAGTGTATCAAATCTTTTAATATTCTTAAAGAGAAACTCACTAATGCGCCGATCATGATAACACTAAATTGGAATCTACCATTTGAACTAATGTGCGATGCAAGTGATTTTGCAATGGGAGCCGTTTTAGGACAAAGGATTGAAAAACGATTTCAACCTATATATTATGCTAGTAAGACGTTACAAGGAGCACAAACGAACTATACAACTACTGAAAAAGAACTCCTTGCTATTGTCTTTGCTTTTGACAAATTTCGATCATATCTCGTTCTAGCAAAAACGGTGGTCTATACCGACCATTCTGCTCTTAGATACCTATTTTCAAAACAAGATGCTAAACCAAGATTAATCCGTTGGATCTTACTCTTACAAGAGTTTGATATTGAAATCCGAGATAAAAGAGGAGCAGAAAATCTCGCCGCTGATCATCTTTCTCGTCTTGAAAATCTCGAATTAGAAGTTCTAAATGAATCGGCCATACAAGACAACTTTCCTGATGAATATCTATTGAAGATAGATTATAAAGAAATTCCATGGTTTGCCCTCAAACTACTTAGTTTGTGGATTCCTTGAAAAAGGATTATCGTACCAAAGACGAAAGAAATTCTTCAGTGATATAAAACACTATTTTTGGGAAGATCCACATCTGTTTAAAAGTTGTCCCGATGGAATAATACGCCGATGTGTATTTGGAGATGAAGCTAGTAAAATATTAAACCATTGTCACACAGGACCAACAGGAGGGCATTATGGGCCTCAACTAACAGCAAGAAAAGTTTATGATGCTGGATTCTATTGGCCTACAATTTACAAAGACTCACACCTTCTTTGTAAATCCTGTGATGCTTGTCAAAGGGCCGGAAAAATAAGTCAACGTGATGAAATGCCACAAAATGTCATCCAAGTATGTGAAGTATTTGTAATTTGGGGTATTGACTTTATGGGTCCATTTCCAAAATCTCATAATAATCTATATATACTCGTAGCCATTGATTATGTATCTAAATGGGCGGAAGCACAAGCTCTCCCAACTAACGATGCACGAGTTGTAGTCAACTTTTTAAAACGTCTTTTTGCAAGGTTTGGAACACCGAAAGCTTTAATAAGTGATTGGGGTACTCATTTCTGTAATAATCAACTTGAGAAAGTTCTTAAAAGATATGGAGTAACTCATAAAATCTCCACCGCATATCATCCACAAACAAGTGGACAAGTTGAAAATACCAACCGAGCTTTAAAACATATTCTAGAGAAAACCGTAGGATCAAATCCGAAGGAATGGTCCATTAAATTAGAGGATGCACTCTGGGCTTTTAGAACAGCCTACAAAACTCCAATTGGAACCACACCTTTTAGACTTGTTTATGGAAAAGCATGTCATCTTCCAGTAGAAATTGAACACAAAGCATTTTGGGCTTGAAGACATGTAATCTTGATTTACATGAAGCCGGACGTCTACAATTAAGTCAACTAAATGAATTAGAAGAATTAAGACATGAAGCATACGATAATTCGTTAATCTATAAGGAAAGAACGAAGAAATGGCATGATAAAAGAATCAGAAGTTCAAAAGAATTTAAAGAAGGAGACAGAGTTCTTCTTTTCAATTCACGATTCAAGCTATTTCCTGGAAAATTGAAATCAAGATGGTCTGGACCATTCATAGTCAAAAGAGTTTTTCCATACGGAATAGTAGAATTGATAAATTCAAATGGGATTGAATTTAAAGTTAATGGTCACAGAGTTAAACACTACATAGATAGTCCGATGGAAGTCGACAACGAAGTTAATCACAATTTCGACACCACAGCTAACTAAGTGTGGGGAGAATCAAGTCTTTAAAGGATAATATGTATTTCTGTTAAAGTTAGATTGTCTGTTTTCGTGTAGTTCTCGAAAATGGAACCCGAATGGTCTTTCCCTAGCAGACCCTAAAGAACTAGTCTTCTCCCCCCATTCTGAAATTTTTTTTTTTTTTAGGTTTTTACAAAATGAAGACTGCCTGTGAACTAAACCATGGTCTAATGCTACACGCTTTGATCACTAAACGTAATAATGACACACTACCGAGTGAAATAGTATCAGTAATCAGAGAAAGATTGGACGGATTAGAAAAGAATCCAGATGCGAAGATAATAAGTTACAATTTGGTAAAGGAAAATCAAAATCCGCAGCGAAAAGAAGAGCACGCCACCTAAAAAGATGTCAAAAATGCGGAAAATGGTCACATGGAGGTAAATGTTCAAATAATCAAACCTATTCAAACACCGAATTTGTTACTTTATGCAGAAACGGACCGTTCATATGTTTAGAAGAAAAAACACTGAATGCTCGAGGTTATGCCTATGTAGCCATGGAAAACCAATTAAACCGACTATCTTATGAATGGGATAGATCATATAACTAAGAAATCGATTTCACAGGTATGTTTGTACAGTTTCTATTTTTTATTTTTAACCTTTTGATTATAAACGCTAATTTGTTCGCTATAAAGTATTAAATTGGTATTGAATAAAATTAGGTTTGGCGACTGAAATTATTGATATCATTCAAAAATTTATTACATCACTGCGAAATTTAACGTTTATCCTTAAGGTATAAATATCTTTAATCAATCAACCCAAAATATTTCAAAAATTCGTCATGAGTTAAATTAGGTCATGGAACCGAAATTACTTTACCGAAAAGAGGGGCGTATTGTAGTGACCCGAACTTTTCCATGTTTATATATATTAATTGAGATTGATATTTACATGACTAAATGTTTCCAATATGTTAAGCAATCAAACTTGTTAAGACTTGATTAATTGAAATATGTTTCATATAGACAATTGACCACCCAAGTTGACCGGTGATTCACAAACGTTAAAACTTGTAAAAACTATACGATGACATATATATGGTTATATATATAGTTAACATGTTTTTATTATAAGTATGTATCTCATTAGGTATTTTAACAATGAGTTATATACATAAAAATGAGACTATTAATTTAAGAAACTCGAAAACGATATATATAACGATTATCGTTATAACAACGTCTTACTAGGTACATATGAATCATATTAAGATATTGATACACTTGGTTAATTATGTTAAATGATAAGTAAATATATTATTAAGTGTATTAACAATGAAATACATATGTAAAAATAAGACTACTAACTTAATGATTTCGAAACGAGACATATATGTAACGATTATCGTTGTAACGACATTTAACTGTATATACATCATACTAAGATATATTATATATCATAATATCATGATAATATAACAATTTAACATCTCATTTGTTATAATAAACAATGGGTTAACAACATGCAACAAGATCGTTAACCTAAAGGTTTCAAAACAACATTTACATGTAACGACTAACGATGACTTAACGACTCAGTTAAAATGTATATACATGTAGTGTTTTAATATGTATTTATACACTTTTGAAAGACTTCAAGACACTTATCAAAATACTTTTACTTAACAAAAATGCTTACAATTACATCCTCGTTCAGTTTCATCAACAATTCTACTCGTATGCACCCGTATTCGTACTCGTACAATACACAGCTTTTAGATGTATGTACTATTGGTATATACACTCCAATGATCAGCTCTTAGCAGCCCATGTGAGTCACCTAACACATGTGGGAACCATCATTTGGCAACTAGCATGAAATATCTCATAAAATTACAAAAATATGAGTAATCATTCATGACTTATTTACATGAAAACAAAATTACATATCCTTTATATCTAATCCATACACCAACGACCAAAAACACCTACAAACACTTTCATTCTTCAATTTTCTTCATCTAATTGATCTCTCTCAAGTTCTATCTTCAAGTTCTAAGTGTTCTTCATAAATTCCAAAAGTTCTAGTTTCATAAAATCAAGAATACTTTCAAGATTGCTAGCTCACTTCCAATCTTGTAAGGTGATCATCCAACCTCAAGAAATCTTTGTTTCTTACAGTAGGTTATCATTCTAATACAAGGTAATAATCATATTCAAACTTTGGTTCAATTTCTATAACTATAACAATCTTATTTCAAGTGATGATCTTACTTGAACTTGTTTTCGTGTCATGATTTTGCTTCAAGAACTTTGAGCCATCCAAGGATCCATTGAAGCTAGATCCATTTTTCTCTTTTCCAGTAGGTTCAGCCAAGGAACTTAAGGTAGTAATGATGTTCATAACATCATTCGATTCATACATATAAAGCTATCTTATTCGAAGGTTTAAACTTGTAATCACTAGAACATAGTTTAGTTAATTCTAAACTTGTTCGCAAACAAAAGTTAATCCTTCTAACTTGACTTTTAAAATTAACTAAACACATGTTCTATATCTATATGATATGCTAACTTAATGATTTAAAACCTGGAAACACGAAAAACACCGTAAAACCGGATTTACGCCGTCGTAGTAACACCGCGGGCTGTTTTGGGTTAGTTAATTAAAAACTATGATAAACTTTGATTTAAAAGTTGTTATTCTGAGAAAATGATTTTTATTATGAACATGAAACTATATCCAAAAATTATGGTTAAACTCAAAGTGGAAGTATGTTTTCTAAAATGGTCATCTAGACGTCGTTCTTTCGACTGAAATGACTACCTTTACAAAAACGACTTGTAACTTATTTTTCCGACTATAAACCTATACTTTTTCTGTTTAGATTCATAAAATAGAGTTCAATATGAAACCATAGCAATTTGATTCACTCAAAACGGATTTAAAATGAAGAAGTTATGGGTAAAACAAGATTGGATAATTTTTCTCATTTTAGCTACGTGAAAATTGGTAACAAATCTATTCCAACCATAACTTAATCAACTTGTATTGTATATTATGTAATCTTGAGATACCATAGACACGTATACAACGTTTCGACCTATCATGTCGACACATCTATATATATTTCGGAACAACCATAGACACTCTATATGTGAATGTTGGAGTTAGCTATACAGGGTTGAGGTTGATTCCAAAATATATATAGTTTGAGTTGTGATCAATACTGAGATACGTATACACTGGGTCGTGGATTGATTCAAGATAATATTAATCGATTTATTTCTGTACATCTAACTGTGGACAACTAGTTGTAGGTTACTAACGAGGACAGCTGACTTAATAAACTTAAAACATCAAAATATATTAAAAGTGTTGTAAATATATTTTGAACATACTTTGATATATATGTATATATTGTTATAGGTTCGTGAATCAACCAGTGGCCAAGTCTTACTTCCCGACGAAGTAAAAATCTGTGAAAGTGAGTTATAGTCCCACTTTTAAAATCTAATATTTTTGGGATGAGAATACATGCAGGTTTTATAAATGATTTACAAAATAGACACAAGTACGTGAAACTACATTCTATGGTTGAATTATCGAAATCGAATATGCCCCTTTTTATTAAGTCTGGTAATCTAAGAATTAGGGAACAGACACCCTAATTGACGCGAATCCTAAAGATAGATCTATTGGGCCTAACAAACCCCATCCAAAGTACCGGATGCTTTAGTACTTTGAAATTTATATCATATCCGAAGGGTGTCCCGGAATGATGGGGATATTCTTATATATGCATCTTGTTATTGTCGGTTACCAGGTGTTCACCATATGAATGATTTTTATCTCTATGTATGGGATGTGTATTGAAATATGAAATCTTGTGGTCTATTGTTACGATTTGATATATATAGGTTAAACCTATAACTCACCAACATTTTTGTTGACGTTTAAAGCATGTTTATTCTCAGGTGAATATTAAGAGCTTCCGCTGTTGCATGCTAAAATAAGGACAAGATTTGGAGTCCATGTTTGTATGATATTATGTAAAAACTGCATTCAAGAAACTGATTTCGATGTAACATATTTGTATTGTAAACCATTATGTAATGGTCGTGTGTAAACAGGATATTTTAGATTATCATTATTTGATAATCTACGTAAAGCTTTTTAAACCTTTATTTATGAAATAAAGGTTATGGTTTGTTTTAAAAATGAATGCAGTCTTTGAAAAACATCTCATATAGAGGTCAAAACCTCGCAACGAAATCAATTAATATGGAACGTTTTTAATCAATAAGAACGGGACATTTCAGTTGGTATCAGAGCGTTGGTCTTAGAGAACCAGAAAATTTGCATTAGTGTGTCTTATCGAGTTTGTTAGGATGCATTAGTGATTCTGGACTTCGACCGTGTTTTCTTTAAAAATGATTGCTTAACATTTTTGTTGGAAACTATATATTTTTAACATATGAATATTATGTGATATATTAATCTCTTAACGTGTTTGATATTATGTGATAGATGTCTACCTCTAGAACAAGTCCCATTGACTCACCTAATAATAATGAAGAGTCAAATGTAAATTGGAATTATTCGTGGACTGATTCACAAGTTCCCGAAGAGGAACCGGAAGAAGAGTCGGAACCGGAAGAAGAGTCGGAACCGGAAGAAGAATCGGAACCGGACGAAGAATCGGAACCGGAAGAAGAATCGGAACCGGTGGGGGAAATAATAAAACGGTTAAGTAAAAGAGAATCCTCAACCAACCGACCAAGGTTAATTATGGTCAATGGTGTTTCCGCCAAGGAAGCAAAATATTGGGAGGATTACCAATTCTCCGATGAATCGGATTCCGACGAGAATTCCAATGATGTTATAGAAATTACCCCAACTGAATTTAAAAAGGCAAAAGAAAATAATAAGGGAAAGGGCATAAAAATAGAGAAATCTAATTCCAACCCCGATGAACTTTATATGTATCGTCAACCCCCGAAGTTCTTAAGTTGTAACAATGACCCGGGAACCTCTAAACCACCAGGTTTTTCTAAACCAATGTGGACAACGATGGCTCGTATTAGGGGAACATCATATATCCCTAGAAACTTGGCAAAACGAACCAAAACCGAAGAAGAAGAAACGAGCAAGTCGGAATAAGATAGTTGTATTCGTGTGGTGTAATATATGTAATATAGTGTTCTTATGCTTTATGATATATGTAAAAATTGCTTGTATTAATAAGTATTTTTTTTATGAATCTAACTCTTGTCTATTTTACAGTTTAAAAACACAAAATGGATAGACAACCCAATATTTTAAGAGACCTACCCGGAGACATGATTGATGAAATCTTGTCTAGAGTCGGCCAGAATTCTTCGGCACAACTATTTAAGGCGAGATCAGTTTGTAAGACATTCGAAGAACGTTCCAAGAATGTCTTGGTTTATAAGAGACTTTCGTTTGAAAGATGGGGGATATCACATTGGGAAACCCATAAGTTACGATGTGTTTACTTTGACGCATATATTGCGGGGAACCCAAATGCTATTTTACGCAACGGGTTAAGAAATTATTTTGACTCAATATATCCGAATATTGGACTTCGTGATTTAGAAAAAGCGGCTAACATGCAACATAAAGAAGCATGTTATGCTTACGGATTAGTAATGTTCGCTTCTCACCAAAGTGAGAACAAGAACATCGGGCTACAACTATTAAACAAAACGTTTCCACAAGTGACGGAGTCGGTAATTGGGGTAAGAAATGAGGTTTTTAGATTATTACGGGACTGTTGGACATTACGTAACCCTCGTCCCTTTGACGACGTTACAACACGCTGTCTTATCAACGGCCATAACGGTTATGTTGCACAAGACCAAGGATGGGAAGTAGTCCTAGTAAAACCAGAATGCATGACTTGTTTCTGGACGTATGAATTACGTGTCTTTATTGCCTTTGCTGAACGACTTGTGTACTAGCTAGAATTATCTTCACAACCATCTTGTATCAAAGTTATTGTGTGCTATATTTCATGCTTTATGTAAAATAAGCGGTATTGTAAGTTTGTAAAATATTGTATAAAAGTTTGAACGCGAAATATTATTATAATCAGTTTTTCATATAGAATTGTAGTAGTTGAATTGTATATTAGCTACTAAGTATGAACTTAACGGGTAGGTACTACCCGAATTTAAACTTATAAAACGCTAATATGAAGAAAAAGCTTTTATAAATGAGTTCATATTATGCTACGAAATACTATTAACTACTCTTAATATTCTGTATGATTAACTTGTTCCATTTGACTATTTTGAAGGAAATGGCACCGACTACTCGACACACCGTGAATATGAATGAAGAGGAATTCCGTACTTTTCTAGCTTCAAACATAGCCGCAGTACAGGCTGCGCTACATACCAACAATAACCTTGGATCTAGCAGTACAGGAAATCGTGTAGGATGCACCTACAAAGAATTCACTGCCTGCAAACCTTTGGAATTTGATGGAACCGAAGGACCGATCGGATTGAAACGGTGGACCGAGAAGGTCGAATCGGTGTTTGCCATAAGTAAGTGTACTGAAGAGGACAAAGTGAAGTACGCTACACATACCTTCACAGGTTCTGCGTTAACATGGTGGAATACCTATCTAGAGCAGGTGGGACAAGACGATGCGTACGCACTACCGTGGTCAGCATTCAAGCACTTGATGAACGAGAAGTACCGTCCCAGAACCGAGGTCAATAAGCTCAAGACATAACTTAGAGGGTTACGAACCCAAGGATTTGATATTACCACGTACGAAAGACGATTCACAGAATTGTGCCTATTGTGTCCGGGAGCATTCGAAGATGAGGAAGAGAAGATCGACGCGTTTGTGAAAGGATTACCGGAAAGAATCCAAGAAGATATAAGTTCACACGAGCCCGCCTCCATACAACAGGCATGTAGAATGGCTCACAAACTCGTGAACCAAATTGAAGAAAGAATTAAAGAACAGTCTGCTGAAGAGGCCAATGTGAAGCAAGTCAAAAGAAAGTGGGAGGAAAACGGTGATAAGAATCACCAATACAACAACAACAGCAATTACAACAATAATCGCAACAATTATCCCAACAATCGCAACATCAATCGCAACTACAACAAACGGCCCAACAACAACAACAACAACAACAACAGCAACTACAACAATCATCCCAACAACAATAATAACCGCAACAACAACAATAATCAGAAGCAACTATGCCAAAGGTGTGAAAAGAATCACTCGGGGTTCTGCACCAAATTTTGCAACAAGTGTAAAAGAAATGGTCATAGCGCGGCGAAGTGTGAGGTCTACGGACCAGGGGTTAATAGAACGAAAGGAACAAATGGTGTCGGAACGAGTAATGGCGGAGCAAGTAGTGTCGGAGCAAGTTATGCCAATGTAGTTTGTTATAAATGTGGAAAACCGGGCCACATTATTAGAAATTGCCCGAACCAGGAGAACACGAATGGACAAGGCCGCGGAAGAGTTTTCAATATTAATGCGGCAGAGGCACAGGAAGACCCGGAGCTTGTTACGGGTACGTTTCTTATTGACAATAAATCTGCTTACGTTTTATTTGATTCGGGTGCGGATAGAAGCTATATGAGTAGAGATTTTTGTGCTAAATTAAGTTGTCCATTGACGCCTTTGGATAGTAAATTTTTACTCGAATTAGCAAATGGTAAATTAATTTCAGCAGATAATATATGTCGGAATCGAGAAATTAAACTGGTTAGCGAAACATTTAAGATTGATTTGATACTAGTAGAGTTAGGGAGTTTTGATGTGATAATTGGTATGGACTGGTTGAAAGAAGTGAAAGCAGAGATCGTTTGTTACAAAAATGCAATTCGCATTATACGAGAAAAAGGAAAACCCTTAATGGTGTACGGAGAAAAGGGCAACACGAAGGTACATCTTATTAGTAATTTGAAGGCACAAAAACTAATAAGAAAAGGTTGCTATGCTGTTCTAGCACACGTCGAGAAAGTACAAACTGAAGAAAAGAGCATCAATGATGTTCCCATTGCAAAAGAATTTCCCGATGTATTTCCGAAAGAATTACCGGGATTACCCCCACATCGATCCGTTGAATTTCAAATAGATCTTGTACCAGGAGCTGCACCAATAGCTCGTGCTCCTTACAGACTCGCACCCAGCGAGATGAAAGAACTACAAAGCCAATTACAAGAACTTTTAGAGCGTGGTTTCATTCGACCAAGCACATCACCGTGGGGAGCTCCTGTTTTGTTTATCAAGAAGAAAGATGGTACATTCAGGTTGTGTATCGACTACCGAGAGTTGAACAAACTTACCATCAAGAACCGCTACCCACTACCGAGAATCGACGACTTATTTGATCAACTACAAGGCTCGTCTGTTTATTCAAAGATTGACTTACGTTCCGGGTATCATCAAATGCGGGTGAAAGAAGATGATATTCCAAAGACTGCTTTCAGAACACGTTACGGTCATTACGAGTTTATGGTCATGCCGTTTGGTTTAACTAATGCACCAGCTGTGTTCATGGACCTTATGAACCGAGTGTGTGGACCATACCTTGACAAGTTTGTCATTGTTTTCATTGATGACATACTTATTTACTCAAAGAATGACCAAGAACACGGTGAACATTTGAGAAAGGTGTTAGAAGTATTGAGGAAGGAAGAATTGTACGCTAAGTTTTCAAAGTGTGCATTTTGGTTGGAAGAAGTTCAATTCCTCGGTCACATAGTGAACAAAGAAGGTATTAAGGTGGATCCGGCAAAGATAGAAACTGTTGAAAAGTGGGAAACCCCGAAAACTCCGAAACACATACGCCAGTTTTTAGGACTAGCTGGTTACTACAGAAGGTTCATCCAAGACTTTTCCAGAATAGCAAAACCCTTGACTGCATTAACGCATAAAGGGAAGAAATTTGAATGGAATGATGAACAAGAGAAAGCGTTTCAGTTATTGAAGAAAAAGCTAACTATGGCACCTATATTGTCATTGCCTGAAGGGAATGATGATTTTGTGATTTATTGTGACGCATCAAAGCAAGGTCTTGGTTGTGTATTAATGCAACGAACGAAGGTGATTGCTTATGCGTCTAGACAATTGAAGATTCACGAACAAAATTATACGACGCATGATTTGGAATTAGGCGCGGTTGTTTTTGCATTAAAGACTTGGAGGCACTACTTATATGGGGTCAAAAGTATTATATATACCGACCACAAAAGTCTTCAACACATATTTAATCAGAAACAACTGAATATGAGGCAGCGTAGGTGGATTGAATTATTGAATGATTACGATTTTGAGATTCGTTACCACCCGGGGAAGGCAAATGTGGTAGCCGATGCCTTGAGCAGGAAGGATAGAGAACCCATTCGAGTAAAATCTATGAATATAATGATTCATAATAACATTACTACTCAAATAAAGGAGGCGCAACAAGGAGTTTTAAAAGAGGGAAATTTAAAGGATGAAATACCCAAAGGATCGGAGAAGCATCTTAATATTCGGGAAGACGGAACCCGGTATAGGGCTGAAAGGATTTGGGTACCAAAATTTGGAGATATGAGAGAAATGGTACTTAGAGAAGCTCATAAAACCAGATACTCAATACATCCTGGAACGGGGAAGATGTACAAGGATCTCAAGAAACATTTTTGGTGGCCGGGTATGAAAGCCGATGTTGCTAAATACGTAGGAGAATGTTTGACGTGTTCTAAGGTCAAAGCTGAGCATCAGAAACCATCAGGTCTACTTCAACAACCCAAAATCCCGGAATGGAAATGGGAAAACATTACCATGGATTTCATCACTAAATTGCCAAGGACTGCAAGTGGTTTTGATACTATTTGGGTAATAGTTGATCGTCTCACCAAATCAGCACACTTCCTACCAATAAGAGAAGATGACAAGATGGAGAAGTTAGCACGACTGTATTTGAAGGAAGTCGTCTCCAGACATGGAATACCAATCTCTATTATCTCTGATAGGGATGGCAGATTTATTTCAAGATTCTGGCAGACATTACAGCAAGCATTAGGAACTCGTCTAGACATGAGTACTGCCTATCATCCACAAACTGATGGGCAGAGCGAAAGGACGATACAAACGCTTGAAGATATGCTACGAGCATGTGTTATTGATTTCGGAAACAGTTGGGATCGACATCTACCGTTAGCAGAATTTTCCTACAACAACAGCTACCATTCAAGCATTGAGATGGCGCCGTTTGAAGCACTTTATGGTAGAAAGTGCAGGTCTCCGATTAGTTGGAGTGAAGTGGGGGATAGACAGATTACGGGTCCGGAGATTATACAAGAAACTACCGAGAAGATCATCCAAATTCAACAACGGTTGAAAACCGCCCAAAGTCGACAAAAGAGCTACGCTGACATTAAAAGAAAAGATATAGAATTTGAAATTGGAGAGATGGTCATGCTTAAAGTTGCACCTTGGAAAGGCGTTGTTCGATTTGGTAAACGAGGGAAATTAAATCCAAGGTATATTGGACCATTCAAGATTATTGATCGTGTCGGACCAGTAGCTTACCGACTTGAGTTACCTCAACAACTCGCGGCTGTACATAACACTTTTCACGTCTCGAATTTGAAGAAATGTTTTGCTAAAGAAGATCTCACTATTCCGTTAGATGAAATCCAAATCAACGAAAAACTTCAATTCATCGAAGAACCCGTCGAAATAATGGATCGTGAGGTTAAAAGACTTAAGCAAAACAAGATACCAATTGTTAAGGTTCGATGGAATGCTTGTAGAGGACCCGAGTTCACCTGGGAGCGTGAAGATCAGATGAAGAAGAAATACCCGCATCTATTTCCAGAAGATTCGTCAACACCTTCAACAGCTTAAAATTTCGGGACGAAATTTATTTAACGGGTAGGTACTGTAGTGACCCGAACTTTTCCATGTTTATATATATTAATTGAGATTGATATTTACATGACTAAATGTTTCCAATATGTTAAGCAATCAAACTTGTTAAGACTTGATTAATTGAAATATGTTTCATATAGACAATTGACCACCCAAGTTGACCGGTGATTCACAAACGTTAAAACTTGTAAAAACTATACGATGACATATATATGGTTATATATATAGTTAACATGTTTTTATTATAAGTATGTATCTCATTAGGTATTTTAACAATGAGTTATATACATAAAAATGAGACTATTAATTTAAGAAACTCGAAAACGATATATATAACGATTATCGTTATAACAACGTCTTACTAGGTACATATGAATCATATTAAGATATTGATACACTTGGTTAATTATGTTAAATGATAAGTAAATATATTATTAAGTGTATTAACAATGAAATACATATGTAAAAATAAGACTACTAACTTAATGATTTCGAAACGAGACATATATGTAACGATTATCGTTGTAACGACATTTAACTGTATATACATCATACTAAGATATATTATATATCATAATATCATGATAATATAACAATTTAACATCTCATTTGTTATAATAAACAATGGGTTAACAACATGCAACAAGATCGTTAACCTAAAGGTTTCAAAACAACATTTACATGTAACGACTAACGATGACTTAACGACTCAGTTAAAATGTATATACATGTAGTGTTTTAATATGTATTTATACACTTTTGAAAGACTTCAAGACACTTATCAAAATACTTTTACTTAACAAAAATGCTTACAATTACATCCTCGTTCAGTTTCATCAACAATTCTACTCGTATGCACCCGTATTCGTACTCGTACAATACACAGCTTTTAGATGTATGTACTATTGGTATATACACTCCAATGATCAGCTCTTAGCAGCCCATGTGAGTCACCTAACACATGTGGGAACCATCATTTGGCAACTAGCATGAAATATCTCATAAAATTACAAAAATATGAGTAATCATTCATGACTTATTTACATGAAAACAAAATTACATATCCTTTATATCTAATCCATACACCAACGACCAAAAACACCTACAAACACTTTCATTCTTCAATTTTCTTCATCTAATTGATCTCTCTCAAGTTCTATCTTCAAGTTCTAAGTGTTCTTCATAAATTCCAAAAGTTCTAGTTTCATAAAATCAAGAATACTTTCAAGATTGCTAGCTCACTTCCAATCTTGTAAGGTGATCATCCAACCTCAAGAAATCTTTATTTCTTACAGTAGGTTATCATTCTAATACAAGGTAATAATCATATTCAAACTTTGGTTCAATTTCTATAACTATAACAATCTTATTTCAAGTGATGATCTTACTTGAACTTGTTTTCGTGTCATGATTTTGCTTCAAGAACTTTGAGCCATCCAAGGATCCATTGAAGCTAGATCCATTTTTCTCTTTTCCAGTAGGTTCATCCAAGGAACTTAAGGTAGTAATGATGTTCATAACATCATTCGATTCATACATATAAAGCTATCTTATTCGAAGGTTTAAACTTGTAATCACTAGAACATAGTTTAGTTAATTCTAAACTTGTTCGCAAACAAAAGTTAATCCTTCTAACTTGACTTTTAAAATTAACTAAACACATGTTCTATATCTATATGATATGCTAACTTAATGATTTAAAACCTGGAAACACGAAAAATACCGTAAAACCGGATTTACGCCGTCGTAGTAACACCGCGGGCTGTTTTGGGTTAGTTAATTAAAAACTATGATAAACTTTGATTTAAAAGTTGTTATTCTGAGAAAATGATTTTTATTATGAACATGAAACTATATCCAAAAATTATGGTTAAACTCAAAGTGGAAGTATGTTTTCTAAAATGGTCATCTAGACGTCGTTCTTTCGACTGAAATGACTACCTTTACAAAAATGACTTGTAACTTATTTTTCCGACTATAAACCTATACTTTTTCTGTTTAGATTCATAAAATAGAGTTCAATATGAAACCATAGCAATTTGATTCACTCAAAACGGATTTAAAATGAAGAAGTTATGGGTAAAACAAGATTGGATAATTTTTCTCATTTTAGCTACGTGAAAATTGGTAACAAATCTATTCCAACCATAACTTAATCAACTTGTATTGTATATTATGTAATCTTGAGATACCATAGACACGTATACAACGTTTCGACCTATCATGTCGACACATCTATATATATTTCGGAACAACCATAGACACTCTATATGTGAATGTTGGAGTTAGCTATACAGGGTTGAGGTTGATTCCAAAATATATATAGTTTGAGTTGTGATCAATACTGAGATACGTATACACTGGGTCGTGGATTGATTCAAGATAATATTAATCGATTTATTTCTGTACATCTAACTGTGGACAACTAGTTGTAGGTTACTAACGAGGACAGCTGACTTAATAAACTTAAAACATCAAAATATATTAAAAGTGTTGTAAATATATTTTGAACATACTTTGATATATATGTATATATTGTTATAGGTTCGTGAATCAACCAGTGGCCAAGTCTTACTTCCCGACGAAGTAAAAATCTGTGAAAGTGAGTTATAGTCCCACTTTTAAAATCTAATATTTTTGGGATGAGAATACATGCAGGTTTTATAAATGATTTACAAAATAGACACAAGTACGTGAAACTACATTCTATGGTTGAATTATCGAAATCGAATATGCCCCTTTTTATTAAGTCTGGTAATCTAAGAATTAGGGAACAGACACCCTAATTGACGCGAATCCTAAAGATAGATCTATTGGGCCTAACAAACCCCATCCAAAGTACCGGATGCTTTAGTACTTCGAAATTTATATCATATCCGAAGGGTGTCCCGAAATGATGGGGATATTCTTATATATGCATCTTGTTATTGTCGGTTACCAGGTGTTCACCATATGAATGATTTTTATCTCTATGTATGGGATGTGTATTGAAATATGAAATCTTGTGGTCTATTGTTACGATTTGATATATATAGGTTAAACCTATAACTCACCAACATTTTTGTTGACGTTTAAAGCATGTTTATTCTCAGGTGAATATTAAGAGCTTCCGCTGTTGCATGCTAAAATAAGGACAAGATTTGGAGTCCATGTTTGTATGATATTATGTAAAAACTGCATTCAAGAAACTGATTTCGATGTAACATATTTGTATTGTAAACCATTATGTAATGGTCGTGTGTAAACAGGATATTTTAGATTATCATTATTTGAAATCTACGTAAAGCTTTTTAAACCTTTATTTATGAAATAAAGGTTATGGTTTGTTTTAAAAATGAATGCAGTCTTTGAAAAACGTCTCATATAGAGGTCAAAACCTCGCAACGAAATCAATTAATATGGAACGTTTTTAATCAATAAGAACGGGACATTTCACGTATATTTTTGATAATATTTGATTGATTAAAGTGGGATAAAAAGCCAAAAAGATTTTTAATTTTATTTTTACCATGTTTTTAAAATTAATATATAAATCTTAAATTAATATTGTAAACTTTGTAAAAACAATATATTTAAAATTTTAAATATTTGAAAAATTTATATAAGTTTGGTGTGAATTTATAATATGAATTTTTAAATTAAGTTTGGTGTGAATTTTTAATTTTTAAAAATATGAATTTTATTTTTATGCATTTCAAATTTTAAGTTTGGTGTGAATTTTTAATATTAATTTTGAATTTTATATTTAAGTTGTGTGAATTTAAAAACAAAAATTTACTTTATCTCATTAAGTTAAAAATATGATTTTTAAAATTCGTCGTGAGTTGAAGACTAGGTCGTTGAACCGAAATTGCTTTACCCGAGGAAGGGACGAGAACTTTTATTATCATTATTTTTAATCTTATTGAATTAAAGTATGCCAAAAACATTAAAAACCCAAAAATCTTAGCTTTTAAAACAATCGCTACAAAAAGATAAATTTTAAAATTTTGTCGAAGGACGGACTAGGACATCGATCCGAAACGACCTCGTCCTAAATAACAAGGGAAACAAAATTTTGAAATTAATTACTTAATTGTTTTAATTAGTATAAGATATAATAATAAAAAAAAAATACAAAATCCGCGACTCGCGGAGTTTGAAGGGTAAAAACCCCGCGACTCGCGGAGGGACCAAAAATCAGAAAAAAATAAAAACACAGAACTGATCAGTTGCACACCACAAACACACTAAATACTGCGAAATACTGCGCAAAAAACCCCGAAAAACACCCCCAAAATCACAATTTTTAACCGTTAATCATCAAATCTTTTACTAAAATCATGTTGAGAAGGATGCTATCAAGGAATTACTCAAGAAAAACGATAAATTTCTACACCTAAACACCATTTAATCCGAAAATTAGTGTTCTTGAGCAATTTTTTCTCCAATTTGATTTTGATGCTTTTTAGTGTAATTATGCTTAAATTGTTTATGTATTATGCTTGTATAACCTAGATTGATGCTATTTAACATGATTAGAAGCCTTAAACTTCAAATTTTGAGTAATCTAGGGTTTGTGTTCTTGAGCAAATTTGGGGCTTTTTGATATAAACAGGTTATGGCCGATTTTTGTCATGAATTGTTGCTAAATTAAGTAGTGTAACATGTTTAGGTAGTTAAATGATCCAAACTTTAAGCCTAAACATGATTTTGAGAATTAAAGTGGACTTTTTCAAGTCTAAAATTCATGAACTTGATTTTTGAGAGATAATGCCATTTGAAACTTGTTTAATTGCTAGTAATGATTATTTTGACATGTTATTTGAGTTGAATGCTTATGAACTTGGCGAACATTTTCATATATGCTTATTTGAAAAAGTGTAGATTTAATAAAAATGTGAAAATGAGCTTAAGTTTGATATAAATTGATCATGTCATTGTAATTATTTTGATTGATGATTTTGCTGACACTAATGCATATTTGGATGCACAAAAATTGTGTTTGATGTGTTTTGCAGACTGAAAGGGGTGAATCTTCATCCCAAGCTCGCAATGCTCCTGCTGAGAATGCGGAACAACAGGAGGTGGATAACTACTACAAACAAGATATACCTCATCCAGTCATGACATTTTCTGATATGCACTTGGAAGATTTGCACCCGAACCTGAGATTTGACAGACTTTGGATAGATTATCTAAAATACCAAAGGGGTTTGCATACTCTTCATTCTAAAGTTGTTGAGGTACCTAGGGTCATAGAATGGGGACCATTAGAAGCTGTAGAATTGGCCGGGCCAATTAGGGAATTACTTGCACAGAGGTATGGTAATTCTACTTTTAACGACTGGGTACGTTTATTCACCATGCGTAGACTTGTATATAAAGTATGGTGTGAAGAATTGTTGTGTAGTATAGAATTAAATGATTGGGTAGCTAGTTTAACCGATCGATCTTTTATTAGATTTTTGTTAGGAGGTTCGATGCGCCACATGTCTTTACTAGACATGGCTCAGGCTTTACGTATATATACGCCTGAGGAGTTAGCATCTGCCGATTGTAGAGGGTTGATACTAAATGGTAGAAAGATAGATGAAAATTTTGATACACATGGTGTATGGAGTCAAATGACAAGCCATCACCGATTCAAAGGGGGAAATTACTCTTATTTGGATATAGATAGAGCTGAATTAAGAGTAATTCATAGGTTTTTAGCTAATTCGATTACACAAAGAGGTAAGAACAAGGAAAAGGTAAATGAACAGGATTTGTTTTACCATATGTGTATTCGAGACCCACAAAGCGCTGTAAGTATACCTTATTGTGTGGGTTATTATTTATCAGCTATGGTTAGGGGGATGAGACCACATAGCATAATAGGAGGTGGTATATTTATTACTTTGATTGCTGAATATCTCGGTGTGGATATAAGTCGGGGGGGATTATTAGTCGAAGAACCAGAACCCCGCGATACTATAGGTTTAAATGTATACCATGGTGCGAAATTTTTGAAGAGGCGAAATAACGCCGCAGTACAATACCATGGTAGACATCCACAGGTTGAGAGAAACCAACAGCAAGGTAATGTAGGAGGGGGAAATGAAATGCAAGAAATGCAAAGGTTTATAGCTTCACAGGAGTACGAAAATGCTAGACAGAGAGCATTTGAAGATTGGCATGTTAATCAAAACCAAATCATAGCTTATTGCCAACATATAGGTAGAAACTATATTCCTACTCCAAAGCCCATATTCCCTCCCTGGTCTATAGAGATTCAACCACCGTATCCTACGTATAACCCAGCCGAAGCATTTTATAGCACCTATGGTTATGCGTGGAACCCCTATTGGTATCAGTATCATCCCTAGTCTACTTAGTTTTATTTATTTTGTAATTTGTAATGTTGATACGTTTAATACTTATTTAATATTGTAATAGTTTTTATAATTTTCTAACTTTTATTCTTAAATTTTAATAATTTTTGAATGTGGGGTAATATACCAAACTTCAAAAATATGTATATATGTTTGCAGTTTATCTTATGTACACAACAGGGTAAAACAACGCATTTTCAAAGACTGGCATTAAGTTCAGCAAAAGCAACTAATTTTGACGACAAGATGCAAAATATATGTGAAATAACAACAAGACGGAATGAACAAATGATGTGCACCATTTATCATTCAGCAAACAAACACAAATATGTTTGGAAACTTTGGTAAAATTTAATCATTTTTCACACAAATCACCCTCAATAATTTAAATTGTTACTGATTTCTTGCAAATGAGGGCATTGCAAGATCTTAAGTGTGGGAAGGAGTTAAATTCTTTCGGATTTTAAAATTTTTATCATAAACACTTGGTTACCATTAAAAATACTAGTAAAGCAGTAGTTGTATTAGAATCTAGTGCTCTCTGATAATAAAGAACAGCCCTAGTCTTATATACTAACTACCCAATTCTAGTAAAATTTTTCAAAATTTTCAATTAAATAAACTCAAAATCATGTTTATACATATTTATGAACGATAAAACTAAGTTTTAACACCGAAATTATTGTTACCTCGGAAAGGACATAAATTGAGAAACAAATCAAAATGTTAAAATTCATTTAAAATGGAATAGAGGACAATAAAAAGAAAAATAAAAGCCAAGTGTGGGAAAATTCTCCAAGTTATTCAAAACATATGTCACATATTTTTGTACAAATAACTGAAAATACTTTTGCTTTGGACTAAACTAAATTTTTTTTTTACCTGATTTACTGTAAGAAAGATGGATCTACACGATGAATCAATTCCATCATTAAAAGGAAGTAAAGTCTTCCGAAAAAGAAACGCGCTTCTTGATTTAGGTCATGAAGTTGTCGTCTAGACCAGCTGTAGGTTGACGAAAAATCTAGAAAAGTCATCACTAAAATCAGCAGGAAATCCACGGACCTCAGCATTAAACAGGGTCGCCAAGTGGTCAGATTTATCCTAACCATGAGAAGAATTTATCTCGTACAATGGGGGGCACCATGCAAATTAGCTGGATAAGACTAATGAATCAGATCCCCAGAAAGGATAATCTCCTTAAAGATTAAAAATCAGCTTTTAAGACTGATATTACTCAATCCTTGAGATTGACCTTAAAGATTGAGAATTCAAACTCATGGAATTCAATGATATCTAAACTCGAGCTTGAACGAGAAAATATTTTGATCAAATTATAAACCGATTTGTTTTCTGAAAATCCATTTTCAATGCGTTCATTACCATTGAACGTAAAATCCTAGAAATTCACCTGGAATTCATTAGGTCACCTGAACCAAATCGGGTGTCAACCGTAAGAACGGTGGTTGCATAGTGGTCAAAGACAGGACCTTGTGCCAGACCGAAAAATCATAGGATGATCTTTACTATTGCTCCTACAAAGGATAGTAATAGCATCCGACACGTTTATAGACCATAATCTAAAGCAAGTCACGGGACATTGCCTTAACAGTTTCTTGTTCAACGCTTTCCTTTACAACCGGACGGTAGTTTATCGAAAGGTAATATACGGGACAAGTAAACTGGACGTGTTGCTTTCCTAATACAAGGTTAGCAAGTGGGTGACACAAAACCGCAAGTTTTGAGCTAAAATTTTCAAATCTGAAACCCACCAAACCCACAAAAATATTTTGCAAACACCGGTGAAGGGTTATTCCGGAAAACTTATCTAGGGTAAAAACTAGATTTAATTTTCAAAAGATCAAATGTTTTCATAAAGATCCAATTTCCTTAATGGATCTAAATTTTTATAGTCATGTGGGACTGTAAACCATATCGTTACTACCATTGTTTATACCGCCGTATAGAAATCACTGATGTACAAAGTGTGAAGAATAAAGAAGTGATTCTAGTATTTCAAGACAATATTGCTTGAGGACAAGCAACGCTCAAGTGTGGGAATATTTGATAATGCTAAAAACGAACATATATTTCATAGCATTATTCCTCAAGAAAGACAAGCTTTTAGTTGCAATTGTTCTATTTAAAAGTGATATTCGTTTAAATAATAAAAGGTGAAGACAAAAGATAGATTCGACGAATTGAAGACGCAAACGACCAAAAAGCTCAAAAGTACAAAATACAATCAAAGAGGTTCCAATTATTGATAAGAAACGTCTCGAAATTACAAGGGTACAAGATTCAAAACACAAAGTACAAGATATTAAATTGTACGCAAGGACGTTCGAAAATCCGGAACCGGGACCAGAGTCAACTCTCAACGCTCGACGCAACGGACTAAAAATTACAAGTCAACTATGCACATAAATATAATATAATATTTAAATAATTCTTATAATTATTTATATATTATATAAATAATAAAAATCCATCGGCAAGAAAGACTCCAAAGTTGGTGAGCTGTATTTTCAAACTCCGAGACTCGCGGAGTTTGAAGGCAAAAATTGCCGCGAGTCGCGGAGTATCCCTGAACTCAATTCCCTATAAAGCCAACCGAATTCTGATCATTTTTCACAATCCAATATCTATCTCTCTCTCAATATATACGTAAATATATATATATAATTTATATTTTAATTTTAATTTTAATTTTAATCCTAATAATATGGGTATGTTAGCGAATGTTGTAAGGGTGTAAGTCGAAATTCTGTCTGTGTAACGCTACGCTATTTTTAATCATTGTAAGTTATGTTCAACCTTTTTAATTTAATGTCTCGTAGCTAAGTTATTATTATGCTTATTTAAAACGAAGTAATCATGATGTTGGGCTAATTACTAAAATTGGGTAATTGGGCTTTGTACCATAATTGGGGTTTGGACAAAAGAACGACACTTGTGGAAATTAGACTATGGGCTATTAATGGGCTTTATATTTGTTTAACTAAATGATAGTTTATTAATGTTAATATAAAGATTTACAATTGGGCGTCCCTATAAATTACCATATACACTCGATCGGACACGATGGGCGGGGTATTTATATGTACGAATAATCGTTCATTTAACCGGACACGGGAATGGATTAATAGCCACTAGAATAATTAAAACAGGGGTGAAATTATGTACAAGGACACTTGGTATAATTGATAACAAAATATTAAAACCTTGGGTTACACTCAGTCGACATCCTGGTGTAATTATTAAACAAAGTATTAAAATCTTGTTACAGTTTAAGTCCCCAATTAGTTGGAATATTTAACTTCGGGTATAAGGATAATTTGACGAGGACACTCACACTTTATATTTATGACTGATGGACTGTTATGGACAAAAACCAGACGGACATATTAAATAATCCAGGACAAAGGACAATTAACCCATGGGCATAAAACTAAAATTAACACGTCAAACATCATGATTACGGAAGTTTAAATAAGCATAATTCTTTTATTTCATATTTAATTTCCTTTATTTTATATTTAATTGCACTTCTAATTATCGCATTTTTATTGTTATTATATTTAATTGCACTTTTAATTATCGTACTTTTTAATTATCGCAAGTTTATTTTATCGCACTTTTATTATTCGCAATTTCATTATCGTTATTTACTTTACGCTTTAAATTAAGTCTTGTATTTATTTATTATTTTACATTTGGTTTTAACTGCGACTAAAGTTTTAAAATCGACAAACCGGTCATTAAACGGTAAAAACCCCCCTTTATAATAATAATATTACTTATATATATATTTGTATTTTTATAAATGTAAACTAATATAGCGTTAAGCTTTGTTTAAAGATTTTCCCTGTGGAACGAACCGGACTTACTAAAAACTACACTACTGTACGATTAGGTACACTGCCTATAAGTGTTGTAGCAAGGTTTAAGTATATCCATTCTCTAAATAAATAAATATCATGTGTAAAATTGTATCGTATTTAATAGTATTTTCTTGTAAAATTTAATAGTATTTTATACCCCTCCGCTACGACATCAGTTGCTTTCCTAATACAAGATTAGCAAGTGGGTGACACAAAACCATAAGTTTTGAGCCAAAATTTTCAAATCTGAAACCCACAAAACCCACAAAACCCACAAAAATATTTTGCAAACACCGGTGAAGGGTTATTTCGGAAAACTTATCTAGGGTAAAAGTTAGATTGAATTTTCAAAAAGATCAAATGTTTTCATAAAGATCCAATTTCCTAAAGGATCTAATTTTTCATAGTCATGTGGGACTGTAAACCACATCGTTACTACCATTGTTCATACCGCCGTATAGAAATCACTGATGTACAAAGTGTGAAGAATAAAGAAGTGATTCTAGTATTTTTATTTCAAGACTATATTGCTTGAGGACAAGCAACGCTCAAGTGTGGGAATATTTGATAATGCTAAAAACGAACATATATTTCATAGCATTATCCCTCAAGAAAGACAAGCTTTTAGTTGCAATTGTTCTATTTACAAGTGATATTCGTTTAAATAATAAAAGGTGAAGACAAAAGACAGATTCAACGAATTGAAGACGCAAACAACCAAAAAGCTCAAAAGTACAAAGTACAATCCAAGAGGTTCAAATTATTGATGGGAAACGTCTAAAAATTACAAGAGTACAAGCCGCAAAACACAAAATACAAGATATTAAATTGTACGCAAGGACGTTCAAAAATTCAGAACCGGGACCAAAGTCAACTCTCAACGCTCGACGCAACGGACTAAAAATTACAAGTCAACTATGCACACGAATATAATATAATATTTAAATAATTCTATAAATTATTTATATATTATATTATTATTAAATACCGTCGGCAAGAAAGAAAACAAGCCTGTGTGAGCTGGAAAAGCAGGCCATGCGATCGCATGGCCTGGAAGAGTAATATCCATGCGATCGCAAGGCAGCAGAAGTCAGGCCACATCCCTATAAAAAGCAGTTTGGTAAACGAGCAAAAGACATCTTTTTCTTCTCTTCATCTCTCACTCGTATTATATATATATATATATATATATATATATATATATATATATATATATATATATATATATATATATATATATATATATATATATATATATATATATATATATATATATATATATATATATTTTAATTTTAATTTTAATTTTAAATTCTAATAATAAGGGTATGTTAGCGAATGTTGTAAGGGTGCAAGTCGAAATTCTGTCCGTGTAACGCTACGCTATTTTTAATCATTGTAAGTTATGTTCAACCTTTTTAAATTAATGTCTCGTAGCTAAGTTATTATTATGCTTATTTAATTCCGAAGTAATCGTGATGTTGGGCTAAATATTAAAATTGGGTAATTGGGCTTTGGACCATAATTGGGGTTTGAATAAAAGAACGACACTTGTGGAAATTAGACTATGGGCTATTAATGGGCTTTATATTAACTAAATGATACCTCGTTAATTTAATATATAGACTTATAATTTGACGTATTTATATATAACCACATACGCTTGACTGGGTACGGTGGACGGGATATCTATAAATACCAATAATTATTCATTTGACCGGACACGGAACTGGATTAATAGTTAATAGACTTGTTGAAACAGGAGTGAATTACATACAAGGGTAATTGGTGTAATTGTTAACAAAGTAATAAAACCTTGGATTACACACAATCGATAACCTGGTGTATTCATTAAACAAAGTATTAAGACCTTGTTACAATTCGAATCCCCAATTAGTGGGAATATTTGACTTCGGGAATAAGAATAATTTGACGAAGACTTCCGCATTTTATGATTATGACTGATGGACTATTATGGACAAATATGTATGGACATATTGAATAATTCAGGACAAAGGACAATTAACCCATGGTAATAAACTAAAATCAACACGTCAAACATCATGATTACGGAAGTTTAAATAAGCATAATTCCTTTATTTCATATTTAATTGCACTTTTAATTATCGCACTTTTATTTACTGTCATTTTATTTAATTACACTTTTAATTATCGTACTTTTTAATTATCGCAATTTTATTTATCGCACTTTTATTTATTGCAATTTCATTATTGTTATTTACTTTACGCTTTAAATTAAGTCTTTTATATATTTAATATTTTACATTAGGTTTTAACTGCGACTTAAGTTTTAAAATCGACAAACCGGTCATTAAACGGTAAAAACCCCCTTTTATAATAATAATACTACATATATATATTTTTATATTTGTTAAAAATATAGCGTTAAACTTGGCAAGTTCCCTGTGGACGAACCGAACTTACTAAAAACTACACTACTGTACGATTATGAAAGGACCCGTCCTAATCCACCTGGACGAAGTCATCAACATTTGGTCCCATTGCGATGATCGGCTCCAAGTAATATCCTTATATTGAGCAAATGCACAGCAGAAGACTTAATTCGTACCTGAGAATAAACATGCTTTAAAGTGTCAACCAAAAGGTTGGTGAGTTCATAGGTTTATCATAACAATCATTTCAATATGTTAATAGACCACAAGATTTCATAATCGTAAACATAATACACTCGCAAGTGTATGTAAAGCATTCTAAGTGGTTGAGCACTTGGTAACCATACTTAACATTTAATCAATGTCGCATATTCCCTTTATTATGAAATCTCACTACACCGTACCAAGTGTAGTCACCAAAACGAAGTACTGTGCAACCGTTGAATACTGGTCGTCCAGTCCGGTTGGGGTTGTCAGGCCCGATAGATCTATCAACAGGATTTGCGTTTACAATACCCATGTAAATAGTAGTTACCAAGCTACAGGAAAATATGCCAGTGGTACAACTCAACGTAGAATATATTTTTAAGTACTTGTGTCTATTTTGTAAACATTTATAAAAGCAGCGCATGTATTTTCAGCCCAAAAATATATACTGCAAAAGCAATTAAAAAGGGAGCAAATGAAACTCACTTTTGCCTTGAAGGTATTTAATTCGACTTGGTCTCCGATAGATATCACGAACCTAACCATATATATCAACATATTTTCTTTTTAAGTAATCGTTACATATATATATATATATATATACTTTTAATACTTTTAATATTTTCTTAGTCCGTAGTTAGCAGTCCGATGTTAGTGGTCCACAATTAGTTGCTTAAATAAAATAAATAAAGACCCCATCGTATTCGTATTGATCAGAATTAATCTCGACCCATGGTACCATGTTGTCAAATGACGTGTTGCGTACATAAAGTACCGTGTTGTCAAATGACGTGTTGCGTACAATCATGAGGTCTTATGATTAATCTTCTCGTGTTGTTTACGGGTGGTCCTGAAATATATAAAATCAAATCATAAGTAATTATATATAAAATATCATATTAATATGATTAATTTACTTTTTCTCCAAATATTTTCGTAGCTAAACTAGCTTCGGATACCCATTCTTGTTTTAGTCGTAGTTTCTTCATTACCACTCCGTTTTTGTTGATTCAACTTGCCACTTCCTTGGATCGAGTCAAATTTTAAGAATATGAACTGAAAATACCTTAATTTGTATTCAAAATCATAGGTTATAGGTTAAACTTTGGTGAAACTTATGAAAGTGATCATTTTCCATCATAAAAACAACATTTAATGATCATTTTTCTAAAAATATTTACACTTTGAGTTAAACCATGAAATTTTTATGCGTTAACATATTCATAAGAAATATCATTTTTCCAGAACATGAACTTCCAATTCAAAGTTCAAGATGGTTTTTAATTATCCAACCCAAAACAGCCCCCGGTTGCACTCCGACGACGTAGATTCAGTTTTTAAGATGTTCTTTGTAAAACCAAGTTATATCTTGTTAGGTTAGCATATCATTATGATATATTACAAGTCTTGAAGTGTTTTAAAATTCAAGTTAGAACGATCTATTTAGTTTGCGAACAAGTTTGAAATCATTCAAACTATGTTCTTGTTGTTAAAATTTTATACCACAAAATAACATAGCTATATGAATATGAATTGAATAAGATTATGAACAAGGTTACTACCTCAAGTTACTTGGACAAAGTTACTGCAAAAGATAAGAAATAATCTTGGAATCAAAGAGTGGTGGAGTTAGATCAAAAGGTTGGAAATAAACTTCTTCAAATGGGTGGTTATTTTGATATGTTCTTGAAAGAGTTTTCTTATGGTGTTTAAGGCTTGTAATTGAAGCTAAATGATGGGGAAAATGCTTGGAGATGATCAAGTATAAAGTTAGGAGTATTTTAAGAGAGAAATGAGGGTGTAGTTATGAGAAAATGGAGCGAAGAAATGGTGTTCATTTATAAAAACGTTTTTAGTTTATAAAGAAAGAAAAGGATTCCTAATTTTGTTTTCTTACTAATAATTCATACTACTTGAAAAATTCTAGTTACCTCATATCTAGGGCAGTAATAATGTTGATTAGGATGTTGATTTGATGTGTATATACCAATAGTAAATACGTATAGAAGCTGGGTATGATACGGGTACATATAGCCTAGATATACGTATAGAAATCTTGAGGAAACGGAACGAGAATTCAAATATAGCTATCTTTTGTGAATATACTTATATTGTTTTATGTATTTAAGTCCTTAAAAGTGATTAAATACATTATATATACGATACATGTATAAGCATTATAGATTATAAGTATATATATCAAAGAATGTTACGTATAGTTATCGTTTTGAAAACTTAAGTTAGTAGTTTCAAAATATACTTATAACTCATTGTCATTAGTACACAATGAGATGTTAAACCATCCTTAGATCATGTTAAATATATATAGATACATATATATACACAAACATATAATTATCGTATGTTATATAGTTCGTGATATCATCGGTCATATTGGACGGTCAAACGTTGTGTAAAACTCTTTTCAAAAACACAAGTCTCAACAATTTGGATTGCTTATCATGTTGGTATGGTTTAATTTATGTAAATATTAATCTCATAAGTATAATTTGGTCGGAAAATTCCGGGTCATTACAGTACCTACCCGTTAAAGAAATTTCGTCCCCGAAATTTGATAGAGGTTGTTATGGATAACAATAAGAAGGTTTTCATGAAAAATATAAGGTGATAATGGAGTTTTATCATCATTGAGTAATGTAGATAAAACGATTCGATTATGCGAAGAATATAAATGAGACTATCGTAAAAGAGTGAGATGAGTAAAATATATTCGTCTTAACCGATGACGTAGTTATGATTGATTTCCGGGATTTAAGGGATTTAAAGAGAATCTTACGTAATAAGATTTGGTTCTTTGGTGATTAAGGAAATCAGGATCTTCTTTGATTATATGCAATAATCTGTTTCGATTGCTCTGTCGGATATTTCACTATAAATTCACCCCTTCGTTTCCTTATTTTCCACGACTCACACCTTCTATTCTTTCTCCCTTGATTCTTACTTTAAAGCATTCATCAATATGCTCCATCCAGTCCTGATTCTTGATATACTCCTAACTTTTATATCTGTCATTCTTCTTTTTCATCGACCACCAGAAGAATCTATTTACTTCTACTATACTCTTGTGTTTATAGTGTTTCTAATTCTCCGTGTCTCTATATTGCTATCTGTATCGATATACACGGTTTGTAATTTCAGGGTTATTATCGAAGTTTATATTCTTCATTATTTTTCGGAGCTTCATGCTTTCGTTTTCTCTTCCCGACTTCTAGTCAAACGAGTAATGGTCCGGAATTCGTAGATATGAAATTCAGAATGAACATAGCTAATGCTCTAAGAAGAAAATGGTAATAGAACGATTTTGATTTGTTAAATTACCAGAATACCCTGGAGAAGACCGAGTCATCCAGAAAAATATTCTCTTGATATGTTTAGAGATTAGATAGAATGTAAGAGTCGTGTAAATGGCACATGATGACGGTACTGTGAATCATCATGCTTCATTAGAAACTCAGCATGACTTACTGTAATATAATGACGTTGATCAAGTGTCATTATATTATACTAATCCATGCTTCAGTTCCCAACACTACTTCAAAACATTCATATTTTAAACTCGAAGGTTTCAGAATTTAGAAACTAACACAGTTTCTTTTATGTTGCAGATATTACGGAGAGATAAATGATCTCAGATAAGAATAGTTGTGAAAATATCGCCAGAAATATGGAGGATATTTATAATAGAACATACGAGAATATCTTAGAATTTCTAATATCAATGGATGATGAAGAAGATTTGTTTGTGAAGGTTTAGAATGAGAAATAAGATGTTTGCTAACGATTTCTACAGGCACAGAATCATTTGGATTCTTTGAAGGCAAACTTATTCTTTGTGATTTGTCCACGGCTTTCTTCATAGTTTCACATAATTCGCTTTTCGGTACTAAATTTTCTATCGAGCGTTCCTAACACTCCTTTCTTTATCATCAAACTTTTAGCCATTAAGATCATCTACAACATGCTGCTTCGTCAGCATTTTCAAAGTTAATTGATCTGGGTCATCAGTTATCAAACCGAGGTAGTTTCAGGAGAATTGTGTTTTTTGAATGATTAATCGCTGATGGTAATATTGTGGAATATAAAAGGTTCCCCAGTAACAATAAAGAGTACGCATATATATCGCGGTTATAATAAAGTTGTTTCGGATGAAAAGTCGGAGTTGACTTGCTGGAGCTGTGACAAAATTAGCTACTTTGGAAAGGGATTGCAAAATGATCTTCGATAATAACAATGTCAAAGGAACTAGAACAGATACGTGTCAAACGTTTACTTAGTTTCCGAGGGTTTTTCAGGTGCATAACTATATGCATCAATTTTTTCTTCTGTAGATGAAGTGCGGTTGGTTTATCCTCTCGATTGAGGTGTTTTTAAGAATCATGATAGATTTGAACGCTGATTGTAATCATCGAGATACAATGTGGTTTAAGATGAAATCAAGTGGCAATCTTGAAGAAATGTTTAGTTTCATATGTTATAATCAATATTTTAATTCATTTTAATTGTCCAATGTCATTAGTCCACAGTCGATAGTCCACAGTAACAGTCCAATAATTTATATATAGTTTAACATATAATATTTGAATTAATTAATACGTGTCGTGACCCGTATACCTCTCAGACTCGATCACAACTCAAACTTATTTATTATTGTAGAATCAACCTCAACTCTGTATAGAGAACTCGATCATTACTGCATATAGAGTGTCTATGGTGATTCCAAATAATATATATAGATGCGTTGATATGATATGTCAAAACATTATATACGTGTCCCGATATTTAAAGTGCGTAATATAATTACAGAAATTAAATGACGATAAATAAAAGTGCGATAATTAAATTGTGATAAATAAACTGCGATAAATAAAATGTAATCAGTTAGCTAGGAACAGTTAGCTGGAACAGTTAGCGTGGATTCTTTACAAAATTTTTCATAGTTAATTTGTTTGTTTCTAACAGATTTTATTTTGTCATATGTTTTCTTCATATGCCACTTGTTGGATTCTGGGAAGTCAAAATCCAAATATGAAATTGAATGAAAATGGTTATTCTGCGGTGAACGGATACATATATCGGTGGTTGTAAGTAGGATAGTAAATGACTATTGAATCAGCTTCGACGAATGTACAATGTAACTTATTAAGATGAAATCTAATTATTCCTCGGGTATTTCCTACCCGTTAAAAAAAAATTTCACCATTAATATTTTGTACAAAAGAACTTTTAATTACAATCTTTATGAAAACATATATACATATATATTTTCTTCAGATGAAATCATGAATTTAATGAGTTAATATGATATTAATCTCATTTGGTTTTCGGTTTGAGCTAGAATAAGAAATCTCTAAAATTTTTTGAGACCACATATTCTTCGCAGAATATCAATGAAGTTATAGATCAATACTTCATCGTTCATTATTGTTGGTACTCCTTGGTATCTATGGTGCGTATGATGTTGATGTTTGTGGGACAGATTATGATGTCGAGACGTGTGATGTGGATGTTGTTTGTTAGTGGTGATGATGGTATTATTGATGTTATTGATGGTGGTGCTGATTATGCTGCTGGTGTTTGCAACCTTCGCACCATGTTCTCCAAAGCCGTCACACGAGCGTGAAGTTCGTTAACTTCTGCTAGTACACCGGGATGATTGGTTGGAGCGAGCGAATGAACAAGATTTGTAATATGGGATAGTATATAATCGTAACGAGATACTCTAGAAATGAGAGAGAAAATGGTGTTTCGAATAGGTTCGCCGGTAAGTGCTTCAGGTTCATCGCCAAGAGGGCAATTTGGTGGATGGAATGGATCACCTTCTTCTTGTCTCCAGTGATTTAGTATATTACGAACCCATCCCCAATTCATCCAGAATAGATGATGGGAAATTGGTTGATCCATTCCGGTGACGCTGCTTTCGGAGCCCGAATGGAAATCCATATCGGCATAACTGTCGGAATCTGAAGAATTCGAACTAGATGCGGAATCCATCTTGTATAATGGGGAAAATGAATTTTTGGTATGGAATAGATTATAGGAGTTAGATTTGGTACTCTTCAATACATAATTTACATACGTATATATAATACCAAAATCCCGTAAATTACGGAGAATCTTTGAAAAGATATCAGTCAAAGTTCGCAATAACAGATATGCTAAGATAAGAATTCGTCTATACACTATCAATGCAGTAAATGCAGTAAAACGTGTCTAGACTTATGAATGATAAGCAGGTAATTTCCTAAGGATGATAAGCAGATGATTTCCGACTAGAAATGATAAGCAAAACTTTTGACATGTAGACACGGTCGAAGTCCAGACTCATTAATGCATCCTAACAACTACTAGTTAGGCACACTAATGCAAGACACGGTTCGCTACGACCACCGCTCTGATACCAACTGAAAGGACCCATCCTAATCCACCTGGATGAATTCATCAACATTTGGTCCCATTGCGATGATCGGCTCCAAGTAATGTCCTTATATTGAGCAAATGCACAGTGGAAGACTTAATTCGTACCTGAGAATAAACATGCTTTAAAGTATCAACCAAAAGGTTGGTGAGTTCATAGGTTTATCATAACAATCATTTCAATATGTTAATAGACCACAAGATTTCATAATCATAAACATAATACACTCGCAAGTGTATGTAAAGCATTCTTAGTGGTTGAGCACTTGGTAACCATACTTAATATTTAATCAACATCGCATATTCCCTTTATTATGAAATCTCACTACACCGTACCAAGTGTAGTCACCAAAACGAAGTACTGTGCAACCGTTGAATACTGGTCGTCCAGTCCGATTGGGGTTGTCAGGCCCGATAGATCTATCAACAGGATTCGCGTTTACAATACCCATGTAAATAGTAGTTACCAAGCTACAGGGAAATATGTCAGTGGTACAACTCAACGTAGAATATATTTTTAAGTACTTGTGTCTATTTTGTAAACATTTATAAAAGCAGCGCATGTATTCTCAGCCCAAAAATATATACTGCAAAAGCAATTAAAAAGGGAGCAAATGAAACTCACTTTTGCCTTGAAGGTATTTAATTCGACTTGGTCTCCGATAGATATCACGAACCTAACCATATATATAATATATCAACATATTTTCTTTTTAAGTAATCGTTACATATATATATACTTTTAATACTTTTAATATTTTCTTAGTCCGTAGTTAGCAGTCCGATGTTAGTGGTCCAAAATTAGTTGCTTAAATAAAATAAATAAACACCCCATCATATTCGTATTGATCAGAATTAATCTCGACCCATGGTACCATGTTGTCAAATGATGTGTTGCGTACATAAAGTACCGTGTTGTCAAATGACGTGTTGCGTACAATCATGAGGTCTTATGATTAATCTTCTCGTGTTGTTTACGGGTGGTCCTGAAATATATAAAATCAAATCATAAGTAATTATATATAAAATATCATATTAATTAGAAAAAATATGATTAATTTACTTTTTCTCCAAATATTTTCGTAGCTAAACTAGCTTCGGATACCCAATCTTGTTTTAGTCGTAGTTTCTTCATTACAACTCTGTTTTTGTTGGTTCAACTTGACACTTCCTTGGATCGAGTCAAATTTTAAGAATATGAACTGAAAATACCTTAATTTGTATTCGAAATCATAGGTTATAGGTTAAACTTTGGTGAAACTTATGAAAGTGATCATTTTCCATCATAAAAACAACATTTAATGATCATTTTTTCTAAAAATATTTACACTTTGAGTTAAACCATGAAATTTTTATGTGTTAACATATTCATAAGAAATATCATTTTTCCAGAATATGAACTTCCAATTCAAAGTTCAAGATGGTTTTTAATTATCCAACCCAAAACAGCCCCCGGTTGCACTCCGACGACGTAGATTCAGTTTTTAAGATGTTCTTTGTAAAACCAAGTTAAATCTTGTTAGGTTAGCATATCATTATGATATATTACAGGTCTTGAAGTGTTTTAAAAGTCAAGTTAGAAGGATCTATTTAGTTTGCGAACAAGTTTGAAATCATTCAAACTATGTTCTTGTTGTTAAAATTTTATACCACAAAATAAGATAGCTATATGAATATGAATTGAATAAGATTATGAACAAGGTTACTACCTCAAGTTACTTGGACAAAGTTACTGTAAAAGATAAGAAATAATCTTGGAATCAAAGAGTGGTGGAGTTAGATCAAAAGGTTGGAAGTAAACTTCTTCAAATGGGTGGTTATTTTGATATGTTCTTGAAAGAGTTTTCTTATGGTGTTTAAGGCTTGTAATTGAAGCTAAATGATGGGGAAAATGCTTGGAGATGATCAAGTATAAAGTTAGGAGTATTTTAAGAGAGAAATGAGGGTGTAGTTATGAGAAAATGGAGCGAAGAAATGGTGTTCATTTATAAAAACGTTTTTAGTTTATAAAGAAAGAAAGGGATTCCTAATTTTGTTTTCTTACTAATAATTCATACTACTTGACAAATTCTAGTTACCTCATATCTAGGGCAGTAATAATGTTGATTAGGATGTTGATTTGATGTGTATATACCAATAGTAAATACGTATAGAAGCTGGGTATGATACGGGTACATATAGCCTAGATATACGTATAGAAATCTTGAGGAAACGGAACGAGAATTCAAATATAGCTATCTTTTGTGAATATACTTATATTGTTTTATGTATTTAAGTCCTTAAAAGTGATTAAATACATTATATATACGATACATGTATAAGCATTATAGATTATAAGTATATATATCAAAGAATGTTACGTATAGTTATCGTTTTGAAAACATAAGTTAGTAGTTTAAAAATATACTTATAACTCATTGTCATTAGTACACAATGAGATGTTAAACCATCCTTAGATCATGTTAAATATATATAAATACATATATACACAAACGTATAATTATCGTATGTTATATAGTTCGTGATATCATCGGTCATATTGGACGGTCAAACGTTGTGTAAAACTCTTTTCAAAAACACAAGTCTCAACAATTTGGATTGCTTATCATGTTGGTATGGTTTAATTTATGTAAATATTAATCTCATAAATATAATTTGGTCAGAAAATGCCGGGTCATTACAGATTAGGTACACTGCCTATAAGTGTTGTAGCAAGGTTTAGGTATATCCACTCTATAAATAAATAAATAACTTGTGTAAAATTGTATCGTATTTAATAGTATATCCTTGTAAAAATATAACTATTTCGTATACACCTCTACGTACATCAGTAATCATGAACATTTATGCATTTAATTGTAATTGCCTATTATCGCGAATTAGGACAATTCACATAATGTGTGCATAAGTTAACCAAAACTTATGCACAGTTTCGGGCGCTGCGTAAAATAAACCAATATTTTAACAAAAAGCCCGTGTGCGAGTCCACACGAAAAAATTTTATACTCATAAGTTACAGCACCACTTGCTCTGTCACGTACTAGGGGTGTACTTAGTTGTATGGTAAGGCAATGCTAACTAAAAACAAACCAATGTTCTTATACTTAAGAGTTTCCCCAAGTAAACCAATACTTAGGATAATTTAATATGCACAAGCAAACCAATGCTCGTATTTTAAGTCAACTTGGCAGCCTTCTAGTCTGCGTGGCGCTTGGCTAGGGGAAACCCAATTCCCTTCACCTGCCGTTATATTCTAGCCTTGTATCCAAACAGGCTTCTGCCGCGCGGGGGCTAGAGGACACCCCTTAAGTAGGCAGGAACCGCATAATAAACTATTGATAAAATATGTGCGAGAGATTTTTTTGGCATTTGAGAGTTATTATATCCGCGACGCGTTTAATCTTGCCATGAATAATAGAATTTTGAGGACAGGATTCCACTCTTCAGTTCGTAAACCGTAGACAATCCTAGCGGGATTACGAGTAATGTGGGGTTTAAGGATCTTAGAATTTAACTCTCCGATCCGGCTACCGTGAATAACCCAGACCGATATGATGATATCGATGGGGTGGTTAAATGTAAGTCCACCATCGATAACGTTCGTTGATCGATGGCCCCCGTGAATGTTGTAGGTTACCGTCGTGAGAGACTAACCTGTTAACCTTAACCACGAATGATGATAGTGATGGTTTACATAACCTGGCTATCGATTTGATAGAGTGTAATGTTGTGCCTTCCGTCAAATGATTTTAATCATGTGATGAACCAGGGAAACCCGTACAATTAATCATACAGTTAAAACCTGAAAACCAATCATGAAAATGATTTTAGGCAAGGAAGTAGGCGAGAAGCCGTAAGAAGAAGAGGTGTATCGTGGTCGTAAAGAACATAAGCTGATAATTTGGGTGATCAAGTCCAACTAGCTATATATTACCTCTTTAATGTCGCCGCATGCCAAATGTGATGCTTCCATGGGTTTATTCAGAACTACCATGGTTGTGCTCAATGCATAAATGAAATGCCGCCATGGGCTTACACGGAGTCGCCATGGCGAAAAGCAAAGTGCGCACAACACATGCAAAGTGTTGCACAACGCACAAATAATCCTGTGGCCACGAGCTTACACACAGCCACCATGGCACAATACAAAATGCGTAAAAGTATTTTCAGCTTAGAGTCGTCGCCAAAGGAACCAATCAATTTAACCCATATATCCTGGTAGCCCCCATTTCAATACTACTAAGTATTTAGTGGTGTTGAAATCCAACACTAATTTAAGACCACCTTCAAGGGTGATACAGAAGCGCATAAGGAAACACACATGTAGAGTTCTATTAGGAAAGAACTGTGCAAGATATCGCGCAAGGAACCGCAGAAAAGACCGCGAAAAGAGGTTCTGCGAAAGACTGCACACATCACTACATAAATAGCCGTTCAAAGAACCGTGCAAGGTGTGCAACACATAAACTACAGCCACGCACTGTGCATGAAGTAACAACAAAACTGTGGCCATAGACTTGCACTATGCGTGAACAAACTAAAACGTACACTTGAGCCGCGAGAAGTGCGAATGGTGCTATGCGGGATTAATGCCATAAATGACACTCAAGTAAAGGTAGTATGGAAAGATACCGTGTGTTGTTGAAGCGTGTTGCGGAATATTTGCGTCATAACTCTACACCTTTACCATAAAGAAGGTAGTGAAGTGCGTCAGTTTCGACAAACTAGTATAGTCAACAACGACACAACGAAACATGAAATGGGAGCGACCCGGTGTTATATAGAGGCATAATGACGTTCCTCCCAAAAGGGGGATATTCCTAAGAACACATATTGTGCAAACGGGCCCACCCAAAATAAGTTATACGGCTGCACATGACAATGGAACACATCTTTTCCACTACTAACCTAGTACAATGCTAGCCCCCATTTCAATACTATGAAAGTATTTTGTAGTGTTGAAATCCAATATTAAGTTGACACCACCTTTAAGGGCAATGAACGCGAATGGCATGAGAATTAAAATGCTACAAATTATGATTATAATGGAAACCATGGACTTATGCTGAGCCGCCATGGCGCAAAGAAAAAGTGCGCGCAACACATGCAAAGTGTTACGCAACGCACTAAAAATCTTGCAACCATGGGCTTATGCGGAGCCGCCATGGTGCAAAGGAAAAGTGCACGCAACACATGCAAAGTGTTGTGCAACGCACTAAAAATCTTGCAACCATGGGCTTATGCGGAGCCGCCATGGTGCAAAGGAAAAGTGTGCGCAACACATGCAAAGTGTTGCGCGACGTACTAAAAATCTTGCAACCATGGGCTTATGCGGAGCCGCCATGGTGCAAAGGATAAGTGCGCGCAACACATGCAAAGTGTTGCGCAACGCACTAAAAATCTTGCAACCATGGGCCCGCAAATGACACCATGAAAAAGTATCATACAAAAATATTGTGTAATTGCACCGTAGAAGCGTGTAAGAGTCACAAATCTTATGTCAAATAGATAGCCACAAAGGATTGCGACGAATTAATCATCGTGACATAAATTTTCGTGAAGTAAAGTTCACCAATTTAAACATTAAAATAAATATGGTGATATTTTTGACCCAATAAATAATTGTGACATGCGGTACACAATCTGTTTAACCATTGATATTCGAATCAAATAAAACTTTTGAAATGTGCTTGACATATTTGAGCAAGTGGTTTGTGGCTGATATTTTTAGAATAAAATAAAGCTTATTTCAAACATGGTTAAAATTACCGCATCGTCAATCAATAAAAGACCATAATATAATATTATAACGCAAATGGGCAGTGGATTTTTTTTACTATTTTAAATAAGTGTGACTCCACAATGACGCTAGGTAAAATAGCAGACGCGTGTGTTCGTGTCTCATTTAATATCCGGAGTTATCGCCGACATTTGCAAAATCTATAGATAGAATTTATTGCATGCATCACAATCCTATCGACATCTTTAACCGATTATTCCTCAACGAGGCCGATTAAGAAGTCTAGATTCTCGGACCCGCCGTCACCGGAGTCATAACTGCAACGAAAAAACAAACGAAAACATGCAACAGTCATGACAAGAATGCAATAGAGGTGATCAAATCAATCAACATAATTCTCCGGTTGCCATTGCTGCACTCAAACTTCAGTGTCATAACAGTTCCGCGTGCATGTTAGGAGTCACGCGGCTTACCCGAAGGTGGTATAATCTACCTGGAGACATTATGATCTGCCTGGAGATATTATATTCTCCCCGGAGACATCGCAATGGGCTGCACAAAGTACTGCGCAAAGTTCTTCAAAAAGAGCCAAAGGGGCTCGCAAAGGGTGCACAAGACTTGCATGAATTAGCCGTGATAGCTGCGACAAATTAACCACGAAATGTGATGCATATTAGCCGCAAAGGCTTGTACAGATCGCTGCATGGGGTGGTAAAATCAACCTTGATGGCTACTACAATTGGCCGCGAGGACTGATGCAAATCATCCACGTATTCAATCAATCGTTAAAATTGATTAACGAACACCAATTCCAATTGAAGAAACAATATTTTCCTTTCTTCTTTTTGAAACTTCCAAGAAGTGATCATCGCATTAAATTTGATGCGGTTTATTTTATTCAAGCAATAAGTACTTAAATCTTTGCATGTGTACAACATATACACTCCGTATGTGCTTGTGAAAATTAATTACTTTGTACAATCCTTCTTATAAATAAAAGATATTCCCTTTATTAAGATTAGAAACGTGCTTAAATACGAAATAAGATTTTCCTTGAATTTCTGGAAAAGGGAACTATGAAAGCAAAATTTAATTATTTTATTCCAGCTCTACGCGACTACGCATTGCATATATGGTTCAACGATCTAGATGATGCCAAAAATTCGCAGTTTTCTCGAAACAACCGGTTGTATCGATTGACACCTACCTTAAGCGTGCAAGCTCCGGAACACAAAGGTATCTTGAGAATAAAAAGGATCACGGGTTAAGTTCGAATGAACTCTGATCTACCCGAAAACTTTACGGCTCCGCCCGTAGGCATTACAGCCACGCCCGAAGGTGTTGCTATCCCCCGATGTTGGATTTCACGCAATGATTATGCGATTTTAAATTCTGAGTTTTGTGAATCTGACTTCCCGGTCAACGGCAGATGGATTAAGATTGCCATACATCGAGTTTCATGAAACTGATAGTGGCCAACCCTAGCATAATTTACTTTCCATAAATCATATAATGGCATTAATTCGCAATTGTAATTGCCGTAAGTATTTGTGATGAAAAGCATAGTTTCACAAGACAATTATCTTGTTCAGCATGCAAAGAAGCGAAGAGCCATGTATCACAGTTAATTTGCAAGCAACATGAACATAAGTTAATCTGTAAGTCCTAGTCAGATTATATGCAAAACAAGCATAAACTTACATATACGATAATACAAGTGAGATCTGTTTGTTAGAAAGAAATCAAAGATTCATATAGTGATCCCGATGACTCGTGAAACCTATTGACCGTCATCAATATGAAAAATTGATCTTTAACAAACGAATAAAATAAATAAATTAAGTCTGGTCACTTCGTAAAATAATAGATTAATAAAGATTCCCTATTGTACGAATATCAGTGTATATGAGTTCATGCAGATTTCGTAATGAATGAGACGTATAGAAACTTACAGATCCGGGTAATACCCGATTGATATTGAAACGTAGGACATATTGCGTCATTACAGTCCTTGGCTGCAGTTTATGTGTGTTAGCCTAAGAGCCCCTGCACGGAAGTTATTAAAATCATATAAATCGTTGATAATATTATGTTATTGTAACATTATAATAATAACTCTAAATATATTTGAGTTGTAATCACTTGCATCCATAAATTTGCTTGAAAACAAAGGAACCAATGAGAACGCGACATGTGGTGCGAAAATCACATGTAATTGAAAAAAAATTCGAAATTTTTTTTTTCGAATTTTTTTTTTCGAAATTTTTTTTTAAAAAAATCATATGTGATTATGCATGTCAATCACATGTGATTGTAAACCCAATCACATGTGATTATGCATGACAAATCCAATCACATGTGATTGTACAATTCAATCACATGTGATTGTGCAGGTAAATCACATGTGATTGTAAAAAAATTAAAAAAATTAAAAAATTTTTTTTTTTTTAAATTTCGAAAAAAATTTTAAAATTTTTTTTCCAAAAAAAAATTTTTGAATTTTTTTTAATCACATGTGATTTTCGCTACACATATCGCGCTCTCATTGGTCCCTTGAATCTCAACTTAATTTATGGACTCAAATGAATATTCCTCATATTAACTAATACGAACTAAAATATGTTTATCTTCACAAACCAGGTACTCAACATGCATATAAAATGGCCCGTTTCAACCCAACCCGGTTGACCCATTTCTCAACCTGAAGTCAACTAAAAACATACTAACAATAAGCTACACATGCTATGCTAACAAAAGTCAATCAGATATGAACATTAAGCTACAAAAGTTGTTTTTTTTACCAAAACATAACAAATAACACATCATCAGATATATTTGCAACTAACATTAACATATTGGTTAATCACCCCAAATTTTCATTTATAAATTAACCACTTTGAAGTATATATAACCAATACGACACATTATTCATTATTATAAGTATTACACCGCATGTTATAATATGAACTCGATAAAACAAAAACCGAACCTCTGTCTAGCAATATCTTAACGACCTCAACATCTCCACTACTTGCAGCAGAATGCAGTGGAAACGAAATATAAACCCTAATACAGGATATAATACTGGATAGGTTAAAAGGAAGTTCCTCATTTGCCCTAATTCAAAAATCACAGATATGAATAATTAATTCAAGAAACCAAATATAAACCCTAATAATTAATAAAAATATTACCTTGACTTCCCTAAATCAAGGCTATGAAATTATTTTGATCAATAACAAATTCAAAAATTAAATTTTAAGCATAATACTATGAATATGTAAGATGAACAATCGACGATCCTTCAACCCTTGAACCCACATTTGAACCCAAATATTAACACCTAATTTTTGATTCCAGCGACTCAATTTAACATCCAAACACCTAAATATTAACATCAAAACACCCAAATAGTAACATTCAAATTTTGTTAAAAAGGTGGACGATTCAATTACATGAATAACAACAAACCTGTAATAGAATTGGTTATTGTGATCAACATTAAGATACATGTAATTGAATTGTGGTGATTCAAACATTAATTCCGCCGCTTCATCGTTCGTTAATCCGATTATGGCGAGTCTAAGTAAACCGGAGCACAAAATTTATACCAATTTGTGCGTAAAAATGTGGCGGATTAAACCTGTGTAGCGTCGACCTATAACACGGAAGCCGGAGGGCATAATCAGCGATTGAAAGGTGTTGGGTGTGAGGAGTTTGAAGAGAGAGGGTACATTGATGTTTTTTTGGTCTTGTATGTTTTTTTTTTTTTTTTTTTTTTTTTTTTTTTTTTTTTTTGTAATTTGTATGTTAACCAAGATGTTAGGGACAGGTGTCATTTTTGGGTAATTAACAAATAAAATTTTGGATTATTGTGATGATTAACACGTGGAGGGTGTTTAGAGAAGTAATTAACAGAGTGACACGTTGGATGTGTAACTCACGTTTTATGTAATAAACAAAATTAACTTTGTTATTTTTAATTATTAAAGAAAATAAAGTAACTAAGACCATTCACAACAAAATTTGTATCTTTGTGACAAATTTGAATGCGCTAATATCTAAGAGATAAAAGGATCTTAAAAAAATAAATTTTATTTAAGTTTTGTTATTTAAAAAATATTCTTTATTTAAGTATATATAAATCGAAATATATTTGCCAACGAGAGTAATATACTACTCGTAATATATACTCTGATGTAGGAGTAGTTAATAGTTAATATTTATAATTCGTATGTAAAAAGAACGTAACGTTAGAATTAATTTAATTTTTAGTGTTGAAAAATTAAATAGAAGTTAAGATGTAAATTTAAAATTGGTAAATAGTATAAATTATATTATTATATTATATAAATTATAGTAAATATATTAGGTTGTAGATTGCACTCTAACCTACTATAGTACTATGGTTTAATTAGTTAGTGAAAATGAATGAATTAGAGTGGACCTCATATTAGTTTTGGACAAGGTTAGTTCAAAGGACACAACGCTTATAATAACACAATCTGAGACTAAGACCACCTCCAACCCACAGCTCTTGTTGGCACCAACTGACTAAAACTGACGGCCATTAATGCGGCGTCATTTTCGTCAATTAGGGGTGTTAGTTGCCCACCCGACGGAAAAGAAGTTAGTTTGACGTGTCGGCGCGCTATTGGCCGATTTTTGACGACATGGGTGCCACCCCCAACAGATAGATGATCATTTGGAATTTTTTTTGTTTGTTTTTTTCTTTTTTTTTAAATTCTAATTAATTTTAACTTTTTCCTACTTCTATATATACTTCTACATTATGCTTCTTCTTCATGAACAAATAACTCACTTTTTACTCTATCATTTCTAAAAAAAACATGGCTAACCCAAATCAAAGATCACCAAACTCAAATGATTTTCACGATTGGTTTCAATACGGAACATTTTTGGGTGGTGGTTCATCAAACCCGAGCAATCTTCACCAAATCCCAATCGTTACGCCTCAATATCATACTCTAACACAAGAAAAAATTTATTTGGAGCAACAATGAATTCTAGAACAAACTCAATATCGCCCCATCACAACGACGTTGTTGATGAATCCGATGACTCCGACCCCGCCTCAAGAAACAGTGACCGAACCTCAACCACAAACTCAAGTAACGGTGAAAGAAAATCAAAAGGAAGCGGATACGGTTTCGGAAACGCAACATAGCAAAAGAAAACATAAAAAGAAGCAAGGTGAATTTTATATATATTTTTTGTTTATATACGGTTTATATATATTTATATATATTTAATACATTATATACGGTTTATATAAATTAATGTATATATACGGTTTATATATATATACACGATTTATATATGTATTTATATATATTTATACATATATACGAATTATATATATATACACGGTTTTTATATTAATTTATATATATTTTTACATATATACGATTTATACTAATGTATATATGTTTAATTTGTTATGTAGTTTCGAAGGAAGGTCCAAGTCAAAGAAACCAAACAAAATGGTCGAGTCTAGAAGAAGCGTGGTTGGCTCAATGTTGGGTCGATGCGTCGGAGGATTCTTGCAAGGGAAATTCACAAAAAATATGTATCCTTGTGGACTACAATTAACAACAAATTCAACAACAATCCAAATGGATGGCAAAGAGGTGACGACCAATTATCGTCAAAGTGGCGTAACATTAACCAAGCGTGTCATTTGTTTCAAGCGGCTTACAACGAAGCCAAACGTAATTGAAGAAGCGGTGACAACGATCAAGGTGTTGAAGACGGAGCACATCAAATCTATGCAAATAATAACAAAGGGAAAAGATTTACCATGATGGATGCCTGGCGTGTATTGTGTAACAAGTCAAAGTGGTATGTTCCGGGGTCGGGTGGACATGTTTCTTTGGATGCCGATGAGGATGTGAATGACATTCCTCTTTCTCAACAAAACGATCTTTTTGAAGACGATCCTTTTCCGAGACCTATGGGCCGTGAAAAGGCCAAAAAAGGCACGATCAAACTATTCTAGCGAGTCAAGTCAATCGACTCGTTCATCAAAAGCGGATGAAGCTTTGGAAGCTATTTCAAAGGCTAAAGCGGAATGAACTAAAGGTGTCAAATATGCAAAAAAACAAGAGGCACTATGTGATGACCCAGAAAATTCTGACCAAATCTAAACTTAATCCTGTATGATTAACGTTTTCGACACGATAAACAAAGTCTATGAAGTTAAATCTCAAAATTTTGAACTGTTCAATTAATCTTCGATTGTTCTCAACGAAACGTGAACAATTATATATATACATATACTATAACTTGAAAACGTAACAAAGTATTGAGGATATGATACTGTGCATTAAACTTATTGGTTTGATTATCTGATTGATATATTTAACTACAGAGTTAAAAGATTATGCCAAACGATTCAAGTAAAAGATATTTACCGAGTCTCTTAAGAATTATGATATTATTACGTGTCTCTGTTGAGAGGTCCACGTTGATTTGAGAAATCATTTATTTTTAACGGTATTCGAAATAAATGGTGAATTATTTGTTTAAATAATGTAATTTGGACACATACAATAATAAGGAATATTAACTGTTAAGAATTAATTATATGAATAACTTACGAAACGTATTTTAAAACGTGTTTATAAATATTGAGAATAGATATTAACTTGGTTATGAAACGTTTGATAAATACTATTATATTAATAAATAACGAGACAATGATTTATAGAAGTAAATGACCAAAATACTCGAAAGTTTAAGATATACTTTGGGTGGTATAATTTAGGGATAATTTAAGGCTATATTTTGACAAAGGTACGTGTCCCAGAATGTAAATTACAAGTTTTCTCAGCGTACGAAGGGACACTCGAAAAACCGGAACCGGGACATAAGTCGCGTAACAACGTACGACTTATCGGAACAAAAACTACAAGTTAACTATGCATGTGAATTTAATATAATATATAATTAATTATATAAATTAAATATATTATATATATTATTAATAATTATGTCGACAAACAAAAATACAAAAAAATGTGAGCTGGATTTTGGGGCTATGCGATCGCATGAAAAATAGGCATAAAACCCATGCGATCTCATGGGGTCAGATTTCAGGAAAAGTTTATAAATTGAATTCGTTTTGCTTCGAGACACACACATACACCAATCCATCTATCTTCCTCTGTAATATATATTTATATATTATTATTATTATTAATTAATTAATATTATAATTAATTTTAATACTATTAGTAGTATTATTATTAATTAATATTATACATAAAATACTACGACGAGGTCATGAGTGTGTCACTTCAAAACAAGTTTTTCGAGCGGGATAAAGCTAAGGAAACTATGGGTTATAGCTATGGAGGTTAGGGGTAATATTCGTGGGTAATATTCACAAGTCAAACCTAGTGTTTATCATCTCCGTTATGTCTACGTACTTTTATGAAATATTGAATCACAATAATAATACGTTGAGATCTACGATTATTTGATATTCCGAGTTTCGGTCACAATACGATGAACAACTTTATGTGCTGCTAAGGTGAGTTTCATTTGCTCCCTTTTTAAATGCTTTTACAATATATATTTTTGGGCTGAGAATACATGCACTTTATTTTAAACACAATGGATACAAGTACATACTAAATTCTACACCGAGTTTGAACCGAAAATCCCTTAGCTTTGGTAACTAGTAACTGCCGGTTATAAAAACTGGTGGGCGCGAGTAGTTGTATATGGATCCATAGGGCTTGACATCCTCGTCTGTTCCAGGTATAGAAAGAAACTCTAGCCTGAACTATAAAACAGACGTATGCTATTTGAAGTTAGTACACGTTGGATTGCGTGTATTGTACATGTTGGTTGCATGTTAAACGAGGGGTACTTATTATAGACGTTAAGGCTTGGTTATCAGGGTGCTCATTCTTGTAGAACATTTTGATAAATGTTTCTGGATGAAACAACTGAAATCTTGTGATCCATCTTTATATACAGATTATACAAAACATACAAACTATGAACTCACCAACCTTTGTGTTGACACTTGTTAGCATGTTCATTCTCAGGTTCCCTAGAAGTCTTCCGATGTGTGCTTATATGTTATACAAGCTATGTGCATGGAGTCTTACATGACATATTTTTCAAGGAAACATTGCATTCACCAAATCATCACCATGTATCATATTTTGACTGCATTGTCAACAGAAGTACTATTGTAAACTATTATTTACGGTGATTGTCTATATGTAGAAATCACTAGATGTCAAAAACCTTTGATTTATATATTCATTTATGGTATGCCTTTTCAAAAGAATGCAATGTTTACAAAACGTATCATATAGATGTCAAATACCTAGCAATGAAATCAATGAATGACGTGTTCGTCCATATGGATTTGGAGCGATCGTCACAGTTGGTATCAGAGCGTTGGTCCTAGTGAATCAGGTCTTGCATTAATGTGTCTAACTGATAGATGTTAGGATGCATTCGTAAGTCTGGACTTCGACTGTGTCTGCATGTCAAAAGTTTTACTTATCACTTCTTGTCGAAAATTACCTGTTTATCATCTTAAGTCTAAACGCGTCTTATTGCATTGATTGCATAGATAGTGTATAGACAAAATTCATATCCTAGCATATCTGTTACTGTAAACTTTTCCTGACAGCTTTCGAAAGTTCCTCCGTAATTTGCGGATCCCTTGTACTATATATAAGTATTCTATATCATCCGATATCCAAAAATCATTTCATATCAAAAATCCTTTATCCAAACCGTGTAAGATGAATTCTGCATCTAGTTCAAATTCCTCAGATGCCGACAGCTATTCCGATATGGATTTTCACTCAAGCTCCGAAGGCAGTATAACCGGAATGGATCAACCAATTAGCCATCACCTATTCTGGATGAATTGGGGATGGGTTCGTAGCCTACTTAGTAATTGGAGAGAAGAAGAAGGTGATCCTTTCCATCCACCAAATTTCCCTCTTGGCGAAGAACCTGAAGCACTTACCGGCGAACCCGTTCGAGAAACCATTTCCTCTCTCATTTCCAGAGTTTCTCGTCATGACTATATACTATCTCGAATTTCAGATCTTATTTACCCAATCGTCCGAACCACCGATCACCCCGGTATAATAGAAGAAGTCAACGAGCTTCGCGCTCGGGTAGTGGCTTTGGAGAATATAGTGCAAAGGTTACAAACACCAGCAGCAGCACCAGTAACACCATTATCAATACCAACAGGATCATTACCACCACCAATAACCATATCCGCATCACACGCCTCAACATCACAATCTATACCTCGGATATCAACATCATATACATCATAGATACCAAGGAATACCAACAACAACAAACGATGAAGTATTTATTCATAACTTCATCAGAGAAACATTCTACGGCAATTATGTAATTTCTAAAGTTTAGAGATTATTTATCCCAGTTCTAACCATAAATCAGATAAATTATAAACCCTGATCAGAATAGTGTATGATTTACAAGTTAGACTTGTTATATCACAACATTAACAATAACCTTAGCCTCACCAACACAGTCAGTGCTGTCAACATCGTTAGAATCAGCAGCACCTCTAACATCACAAGCTTCGCCAGTTCAAGAAAGCACCGTGGAAATCATTACGAGTCAACAACGAGTATTTTGTGTCAATGAGTTATGAAGTATTAACTCAATTTCTCTGAAGAATTTATATGTATATTTTATATATATAAATTTTAAAACTATCATAAATCTTTTCGTACTAAGCTATTATGGAACTTAACTACTCGGTTAATTCATATTACTAATATGCTTAATGTACATTCTTCGTTAACAACTTAACCATCATTAACTACAATCTCTGTTTCAATTCAATGAATTTAATTTCATAATAAATTAAGTGTAATATTTAAATAAATGTTTAATTTTACACTTTCATTTTCGATGTACTCGAAACTTTCCAAAAAATATCATCTGTACCTTGTATGGTTCACAAAAACTCCACGAGCACCAACATCCTTCACCGAGGAATAAGAATAAATAATGAAATATTGATTTCATTAATACTCCGCGAAGATTATGTAATCTTTAATATTTTAGAGATTATTCATTTCTAAGTCAAACCAAAAATCAAATGAGCTTAATATGATATTAACTCATTAAATCCGAATTACATCCAAAGAAAATATATATACAGATATTTTCATAAAGACTGTAATGAAAATTCTTTTGTACAAAATATTAATTGTGAAATCTTTAACGGGTAGGTAATACTCGGAAAATATATAAGTTCACAATTAATATGTTACATTGTACATTCTTCAATTTTGATTCAAAAATTATTAACTATACTCACTATCTTCACAACGATATACAATCGTTTTCATACAAGTTCAAATACATATTCTGATATTTCAGAATCCAAGTCATAACTCTGAACCAGTAACATCATTCTTAGATCTCTACATCTTTCAAAGCTATACTTTGACTTCAAAACTGTGTAAGATCCTTTAGCGTTGTTAATATCGAAAATAATCTTGCCATCCTTTTCAAAGTATCCAGTTTTATCACACTTTCAACTAGTCAACTTTGATTTTTCAGATTAGCCTTATTGTAACCTTGATATATACGTTCTTGTTACTGGGGAACCTTTCATGTTCCACCACATTAGCAGTAAATTTACCAACAATTTCATTTATCCTTGACCTTCCGAAAAATTCTTATACTCATTGAAACCATATCATGTACTCATCCACATCTACTAACAATAATGGTCATACGAATTATCGGGAATTAGCAATCAGTATTTTGAAATCTTGCAGCACGTCTACGCTAACAGTTATATGAGTACATATAACGTCTACCTCCTGGACTTATATACTTCGAATATGAAGTTTCTGAAAAACACCCTGAACTGCGAACTAGTTCTCGAAATGCTGATAAAGCAGCAAAAACTGTAAACGACTTTAACAGTCAAAAGTTTGATGATAAAGAATGGTATGGTGGTAAAGCTGAGAAAAAGAGAAGGTTTGGAACTGGAAAACGGGTTGAGCAGACCATAAAGGAGACCAAGGACAAATACAGGAACCAAACTCTGTATTTAAAGAATCCTGATGATTCTGTTTCTGATGAAGTCTTTAGCAAATACCTTACTCCTTACTCTAAAACCTTTACGGACAATATTCTTCATCATCATCATTATCTTAAATATTCTAAGATATCATCATATCTTTCATTATAAATATCCTCAATATTTCTGAGGATAATTTCGTGACTATCTGAAATTATTCATTCCTTCACGCTATCTGTGTTACATCATAACAGAGACTGTGTTAGTTTCTAAATTATGAAAAATTCGAATATAAAATATGAATGTTTTGAAGTAGTGTTGGGAACTGAAGCATGAATTAGTATAATATAATGACACTTGATCAACGTGATTATATTACAGTAAGTCATGCTGAGTTTCTAATGGAACGTGATAAAGGTTCACAGATCACACCCTCATCATGAACCATGTTACATAACTCTTTCATTCTATATAATCTCTAAATATATCAAGAAAATATACTTCTTGATAATTCGGTCTTTTCCAGATATTCTGGTAATTTGACAAATCAAGATCGTGCCATTTCAATTTATTTCTTAGAACATTAATTATGTTCATCCGAAATTCATACCTACAAATTCTGGACCATTATCCGGTTGACATAAGGTCGGGAAGAGAAATCAAAAGCATGGAGCTCTGAAATAAAAAGGAGAATATAAGCCCGATAATAACTCTGAAATTTACAAACCATGTATATCAATGCGCATAGCAATATAAAGACACGGGAGAATGAAAAACACTATAACCCCAAGGTAATGGTAAAAGAAAGTAACTTCCTCTGGTGGTAGATGAAAAAGAAGAATGACAGATATAAAAGTTAGGAGTATATCAAGAATCAGAACTGGATGAAGCATTTCACAATCTTTTGGAAGTATGAAATGAGGAAGAAGATGTAGGAGTGGTGAAAATAATGAAACGGAAGAGGTCAATTTATAGCGAAATAACAGACAGAGTAATCAAGACAGATGATCGCATATAATTAAAGAAGATCTTAATCTCCTTAATTCCTGAAGAATCAAATCTTATTTAGATTATGAAGACTTTCTATTCCTTAAATTCCAGAAATCAATCGTTACTACGTCAAGAGATAAGTTGCATCTCTATTCTCTATTTCACTTTATTATAATAACTTCCCTCATACGCTTCAAGTAATTGGATTGTTTTATCCATAATATTCAACGGTGATAAAACTCTATTTATCGACTCATATTCGTCATAAAAACATTTTTATAGTTAGCCATGACAACCTCACTCAAATTTTGGGACGAAATTTCTTTAACGGGTAGGTACTGTGATGACCCGGAAAATTCTGACCAAATCTAAACTTAATCCTGTATGATTAACGTTTCCGACACGATAAACAAAGTCTATGAAGTTAAATCTCAAAATTTTGAACTGTTCAATTAACCTTCGATTGTTCTCAACGAAACGCGAACAATTATATATAGATACATATACTATAACTTGAAAACGTAACAAAGTGTTGAGGATATGATACTGTGCATTAAACTTATTGGTTTGATTATCTGATTGATATATTTAACTACAGAGTTAAAAGATTATGCCAAACAATTCAAGTAAAAGATATTTACTGAGTCTCTTAAGAATTATGATATTATTACGTGTCTCTGTTGATAGGTCCACGTTGATTTGAGAAATCATTCATTTTTAACGGTATTCGGAATAAATGGTGAATTATTTGTTTAAATAACGTAATTTGGACACATATAATAATAAGGAATTATTAACTGTTAAGAATTAATTATATGAATAACTTACGATACAGATTTTAAAACGTGTTTATAAATATTGAGAATAGATATTAACTTGGTTATGAAACGTTTGATAAATACTATTATATTAATAAATAACGAGACAATGATTTATAGAAGTAAATGACCAGAATACTCGAAAGTTTAAGATATACTTTGGGTGGTATAATTTAGGGATAATTTAAGGCTATATTTTGACAAAGGTACGTGTCCCAGAATGTAAATTACAAGTTTTCTCTGCGTACGAAGGGACACTCGAAAAACCAGAACCGGGACATAAGTCGCGTAACAACGTACGACTTATCGGAACAAAAATTACAAGTTAACTATGCATGTGAATTTAAAATAATATATAATTAATTATATAAATTAAATATATTATATATATTATTAATAATTATGTCGACAAACAAAAATACAAAAAAATGTGAGCTGGATTTTGGGGCCATGCGATCGCATGGAAAATAGGCATAAAATCCATGCGATCGCATGGGGTCAGATTTCAGGAAAAGTTTATAAATTGAATTCGTTTTGCTTCGAGACACACACATACACCAATCCATCTATCTTCCTCTGTAATATATTATTATTATTATTATTATTATTATTATTATTATTATTATTATTATTATTATTATTATTAATTAATTATTATTATAATTAATTTTAATACTATTAGTAGTATTATTATTAATTAATATTATACATAAAATACTACGACGAGGTCATGAGTGTGTCACTTCAAAACAAGTTTTTAATGCGGGATAAAGCTAAGAAAACTATGGGTTATAGCTATGGAGGTTAGGGGTAATATTTGTGGGTAATATTCACAAGTCAAACCTAGTGTTTATCATCTCTGTTACGTCTACGTACTTTTTTGAAATATTGAATCACAATAATAATACGTTGAGATCTACGATTATTTGATATTCCGAGTTTCGGTCACAATACGATGAACAACTTTATGTGCTGCTAAGGTGAGTTTCATTTGCTCCCTTTTTAAATGCTTTTACAATATATATTTTTGGGCTGAGAATACATGCACTTTATTTTAAACACAATGGATACAAGTACATACTAAATTCTACACCGAGTTTGAACCGAAAATCCCTTAGCTTTGGTAACTAGTAACTGCCGGTTATAAGAACTTGTGGGCGCGAGTAGTTGTATATGGATCCATAGGGGTTTTGACATCCCCGTCTGTTCCAGGTATAGAAAGAAACTCTAGCCTGAACTATAAAACAGACGTATGCTATTTGAAGTTAGTACACGTTGGATTGCGTGTATTGTACATGTTGGTTGCATGTTAAACGAGGGGTACTTATTATAGACGTTAAGGCTTGGTTATTAGGGTGCTCATTCTTGTAGAACATTTTGATAAACGTTTCTGGATGAAACAACTGAAATCTTGTGATCCATCTTTATATACAGATTATACAAAACATACAAACTATGAACTCACCAACCTTTGTGTTGACACTTATTAGCATGTTCATTCTCAGGTTCCCTAGAAGTCTTCCGATGTGTGCTTATATGTTATACAAGCTATGTGCATGGAGTCTTACATGGCATATTTTTCAAGGAAACATTGCATTCACCAAATCATCACCATGTATCATATTTTGACTGCATTGTCAACAGAAGTACTATTGTAAACTATTATTTACGGTGATTGTCTATATGTAGAAATCATCAGATGTCAAAAACCTTTGATTTATATATTCATTTATGGTATGCCTTTTCAAAAGAATGCAATGTTTACAAAACGTATCATATAGAGGTCAAATACCTCGCAATGAAATCAATGAATGACGTATTCGTCCATATGGATTTGGAGCAATCGTCACACACTATGTACCGCTTTTGCAGGTGCTAGTGTTTTAACCCTCAATGCCGATGATATCAAGGACCTGGATCACAAAGATTATATCGAAAAGCTTCAAAAATTGCACCTTGACCTGTTCTCACATTTGGTTGACGCACCCGACGAATCATCTGAATACGACGACAACTAGTAGTTTGATTATGTGTTTTTTAATTTTTAGTAATTTTAGTTTTTAAGTCTACTATGTAATTTTTTTAATGTCTATGAACTTTTAATTTTGTTAAATTATCAATGTAGTTTTTATTTATTATTATTATTTTAAATAATGTGTTAAATTATATAAAAAAAATTCAAAAATTAAAAAATGGTGGACCCTACTGAAACTGACACTGCATAGTCAGAGTCAGATTGCACTTTTTGGTCAAAAAATGCACCAACTGCTCATGACGTCACAGTTGGAAATGGTCTAAGTTATTGAATGTAGTTGTAGGGTAGAGTCATAAGCAATTAAACATGCTACATTGATCTCATAGGAGTACATGGACCACTTTTACCGAATACGGAGTAACAATTATTGCGTCTCATATGAATAGTTTTAGAAGCTACCCTATTATAAGACCGTATCCGTCTAGCGGCTAAAAGGTACCAGTACAATACTAGAACTACTTAGCGTGGAAATTTGTTGTCGACTAATGTTTGCCCTCGGGAAAGAAACCCTGCAGACACGGAACACGGATGAGATATCCGTGGAGTGGCCTTATCAGTCTTGTTGGACCACACTGAAAGTTGGTCTGTTTAGCATTTTTTTACTAAGCCGTAAAGGTTCTAGAGTAAGAAAGTACTCTGTGTGAGAGAAAGTGTACTCTCTAACAAGTGATTGAACTGTGAAATGTGGTGACCAAGGGGGTCTATTTATAGGCGTAGAATGTCCGAAATTTTTCGAAAACACGTGTCGGTTATGCTGAAGTCATTCTATATTAACTATAAAAAAATAATACGACAAGTATTTTATGGTTTTTTTAACAACAATATTGGAGTCATTGACGGAAATAGTCAAAAGAGTTCTCACCACCCAATCACAACCGGACAAGTATCTTATGTTGGTTATCATAATGTTTGACATAATATTTTGTTATGAGCTTGCGAATTCACAAATATTAAACTATAAAAAAACATTTAAAACTACAACAACCCAAAAAACTATTACCTAATAAGTGAAATAACAGGTAAAAAAAACCTTATCTTCATTCTTACATAAGTTGTTATTGCGCTATTCAATTGTACTAGTTCTATTGAATTAACGCATTCCATTTTTTCCCTCATTAAAATGCACTATATATACACACATGAGATCGTAACAATAAAAAACAAACAAAAGGAAAAACAAAAAACAAAAAATAGAAAAGAAGAAAAATAAAAATGAATTAGTTAATTTATTACGATGGTTCAATAGTTAGTTTATTTACAACTAGAGCAACCTTTAGCTGACATCGATCACCACTATCTTTGCCACCGCCAACCCCATTGCCACCACCACCACCACCACCACCGATGCCACCTTTTCCAACACTCATTCTTGATATACGTTTTCCCCTATGGATACCTTTGAACATAACTTGAATTAACAAACCACTATGGGTTATTACTACTACTACTACTAGCAAGAGTGATTTACATAACTGATTCATGAAAGCCTCTTGATCTTTCTAAGTAATCATGATCATGGAAATTCATCCAACGTAAGGGTTAATATAGGCGAATCAATCAATGGCCATTATGTTGACATTTATTATCTTATATAATAATACATTTATTGGTAGTTGATAATCAATTGGAGGGGTTTGTTTTGACGTCAACTTTTGATGTGAATGCTTCGATCTATTCCCTTTTTGTTTGGACTGAAAGTAGGGGTGTCCGGCTAAATTTGCCTCGTCTCAAAATATCAAGAAAATAGTATGACGACCCGGAAATTTTTGACCAAATTTAAACTCAATCTTTATATGATTCCAACACGATAAGCAAAGTCTATTTAATTGAATCTCAAAAATGTTGAACTGTGTTCATATATACATTTGACCCTTAACTATTCCCGACGATTCACGAACTTGTACTTGTAAATAAATATCTCTATATATATATAAATGTAATATATATAAAATGTATAAGTATATAATATTTAAATAATGTTATCATATAATGAATGATATAATTACATAATTAATAGATTGTAATATTAACATATTAAATGTAGTTACAAGTTAAAATATAATTGTTATACTAATATTATTATTACTTTCATTATTAGTATAAAATAAGTATTAGCTATTTTTATTATTTTCAATATAAAGTATATGAAAGTTAACACATGTAATTTTTTTATATCATTATTATTACTAAAAATTATCATTTTTATTCCAAAATTATTATTATTATTATTTCTATTACTTTTAATCACTATTTTTATTATTATTAGTATTACTAGAATATTATTAATATTATTATTATTATTATTATACCTAATTATTTATTAATACAAATTATATATAGTAATGAAATATAAATACAGATATATAAAAACATATATATATATATATATATATATATATATATATATATATATATATATATATATATATATATATACCGATATATATACAGATACAATATACAAATCAGTATTTTTGTATTTATTAAATTTAGATTGAATACGGATTAAAACACAGAATCAAATCTGTTTCACGTTCCTATCATCTTTATCCAAATTTTGTTTCATGTCTCTGAAAGAGTTAAATAACCAAATCAATCGTACAATTCTGTTAGAAATCACAATCGACTTTTAAAAAATTTATTCATCTTCTGCTCATGATTTGTACTATATCTGATTCGTATCGATCTTTATTCGCAGATACAAAACAAAATGTTGGGAAATCAATATCAAATAGTGTAGGAATCTGTTTTCAATCCCTATATGCTTTATTCATTTCCTTGTGTGTTTCTCCCTAACTCAAATATTTCTGTCACCATCAATCCTACAAAACAACAGGTGATCAATTATTGTTGCAGTATTACTCACATTATACATATATAAGTACATATACAAAGCATATAGATAAAGAGAGAGATATAGACTTACATTCACCATCACCATCGAATCATTCTTGCTTCTGTTATTGATCAGATGAAGATCACTCGAACCATTTGATTATTACTTGTTTTCGGTTTCTACTTCTACCATTCACCACCTCTGCAATATATATATATATATATATATATATATATATATATATATATATATATATATATATATATATATATATATCTTTTGATCACCATCTATCTCATCTATATGTTCACTATCATACATATACATATTACTATACCTCTGTCAAACTCCTCCAACAACACACCCACGTCCACCGGCTGACTACCTCCATCTCTTGCAACCCTAATCAACCGCCACCACACACCACTGTTATCTTCATTCACACACCACCAATTAAAATCACCACTATATCCGACTATCCCTTATTTGTTTCTATTTTATGCTCTTGTTTCAAACCACCATGAATCACGATCAAAACCACCTGCTTCTTCAATCCTTGATAACCACCACAACCCACCATGACAACCTAGCACCACCATCGAACCGCCTGTAGTATTCAAGAAACTACTGCCACTTCTATTCGATGATCAACCTAACCTCAAACCGCTGCTACTGTTTTCTGGTCTTGCCATTCGAAAACTATCACTATTCTTAGTCTTCTTTTTCTGTGAAACTAATTAAAGGGTGCTATATATCATTGAGTATTAGTTGACAAATTGGTCTTAAAGAATGATACTTTATAGCAATCATTAATTTCGCATGTGGATCCAATTTATAAATCATGGCCGACCATGAGGGGTCATCTAAAGTAACGATGTGATATTTTTTTTATTTGATCCTATGAACTTACTACAGCGTTATCATAGGCCAATATGGTTGTTAATAATGGTGTTTGGTGAGTTATAAGATAAAGCATTCTGATATGTTTGTGGGACAAAAAGGAAAGTTATGGCCGACAGAAAGTTTTTCTTTTCCTTAAACATTTTCTGTTAAAACAGCCGGACTAATATTAATTAGTGACTAATTAGCATTGGGCTGTCATTTGGGCCATGTATTGTTTCCAATTGAGATGAGATATTTAAACATGAGTGGTGTCGAATTGTTTGAGTAGTTCAGTTTATAAAACGATGATTAAATATAGATTAAAAAGATTACAATGATGATTATGATAGGGGTAGCGATTGGTTGATAGATAAACTGATAATATATATAATGGAGGAAGAATGATGATATTAAGCGTGATGATGATAGTGGTAAGTTATTAAGGTGAATACAATGCTTGATGATGATTAAATGATAAGTATGATGATGAGATCAACCATTAGAACTATTGAACTGCTATATTTCTGTTTCTGTATTAAATCCTAATTCGAAACCTGACTTGTTCAAACCTGCACCTGCTACAACCGAATACATTTTGTAAAATTATTGGGCTTCATTTTGGATTAAAGTGTTGGGCCAATTAATTATCACTAATACTCTTCATATTGGGCTGCCTTATTTGGGCTTGAAGAATTGATGAGCAATGATGTGGTTGACGAGATGATTGAAAGATGATGAAATGGATTTGATGAAGGAAGTAACGATGATACAAATAGGTGATGATAAGAGTGATAACGATTATGATGATGTTTATGTTAAAACGAAAGTGATTATGATATACGTTATGATTCATGATTATGATTATGATTATGAATTAGGATTAGGATTATAACTTTGATGATAAAACGATATGCTTTATTGATGATATTATGAAATTTGAAGATGATGTAATAATCGTATGTTGAAGAATGAAGATGGCGGGTATAAAGAAGAAGAAGACAGACGTATAGGTTTTAAGAATTTAATCCGTAGATTTAAGCAGAAAAGAAATAGTGGAGCAGTGGTTAGTTGTGAGTATGCTTATTCGAGAGGTCATGGGTTCGAGCCTGGGTTGAAGCAGATTATTCTTTTTGAGGCTTATTAACCCCCCTAAGGTATTATTATTATTATTATTATTATTATTATTATTATTATTATTATTATTATTATTATTATTATTATTATTATTATTATTATTATTATTATTATTATTATTATTATTATTATTATTATTTTTATTATAACTAGAATCCTTATTATTATTACTAATAGTTTATTTTTGTAACAAATTATTAATTTTTGATATAATACCAATTATATATATATATATATATATATATATATATATATATATATATATATATATATATATATATATATATATATACAACTATATGTATGAATATTGATTATTTTACAAAATAACTATATATAAAAATAAAGCTAAAAGATATAAAGTATAAATAAAAAAATATATATATTGTATAGAATGAATTATGTGATTATATGTGTTAATATATATACTTGATATAGATTCGTGAATCCTAGGCCAACCTGTATTGTTCGGTTCCGCCGTATGCATATTTTTACTACAAATTATCGTATTGTGAGTTTTATTTGCTCCCTTTTTAAATGCTTTTGCAATATATATTTTTGGGACTGAGAATACATGCGCTATTTTTATAACTGTTTTACGAAATAGACACAAGTAATTTAAACTACATTATATGGTTGAATGGATCGAAGCCGAATATGCCCGTTTTAGCCTAGTAATCTAAGAATTAGGGAACATCACTAATTTTGAGAATTAGTGCACCCCTAATTGACGCGAATCCTAAAGGTTGATCTACGGGAACTAACAACCCCCATTCTGGAATTTGGAATGCTTTAGTACTTCGAGTTTATCATGTCCGATGGGTGTCTCGGAATGATGTGGATATTCTATATGCATCTTGTTAATGTCGGTTACCAAGTGTTCACTATATGAATGATTTTTATCTCGATGCAGTTTGCGAAATGCCTGATATGAGATGATGTTTATGAAAAATGAAATGAAAATCTTGTGGTCTATTAAAATAATGGAAATGATTGTTTATGATAAACTAATGAACTCACCAACCTCTTGGTTGACACTTTAAAGCATGTTTATTCTCAGGTATGAAAGAAATCTTCCGCTGTGCATTTGCTTATTTTAGAGATATTACTTGGAGTCATTCATGACATATTTCAAAAGATGTTGCATTCGAGTCGTTGAGTTCATCAAGATTATTATTAAGTCAATTATAGATTGGATATATAATGAAATGGTATGCATGCCATCAACTTTCGATGTAATGAAAGTCTGTCTTTTAAAAACGAATGCAATGTTTGCAAAATGTATCATATAGAGGTCAAATACCTCGCGATGTAATCAATTATTGTGAATTATTTATAATGTATATGACCGGGTCCTTTCAGTTGGTATCAGAGCGGTGGTCTTAGCGAACTAGGTCTTGCATTAGTGTGTCTAACTGATAGTTGTTTAGATGCATTAGTGAGTCTGGACTTCAACCGTGTTTGCATGTCAAAAGTTTTGCTTATCATTTCTTGTCGAAAATTAAATGCTTATCATTCTTAGGGAATCACTTGCTTATCATTCTTAGTCTAGACACATCTTACTGCATTGATTGCATGAATAGTGTATAGACAAAATTCATATCTTAGCGTATCTGCTAATTCATATCTTAGCGTATCTGTTACTGTAAACTTTGCCTGATATATTCCGTAAATCCCTCCGTAATCTACGAGATCTTCTGTACTATAGGTAAGTATTCGATGTAATTAGAATACCATTCGATAGCCGACAATCATTTCATATTGAAAATTCCTTTATTCAATCGTACGAAATGGAACTCGCCACTAGTTCAAGTTCTTCGGAATCCGACAGCTATTCCTACATGGATGTTCACCTAAGCTCCGAAAGCAGTGTCACCGGAATAAACAACCAATCAACCATCCTTAATTCATCTAATGGATTCGTAGTTGACTTAATCAATGGAGACGCAAAGAAGGCGATCCCTTCCACCAACCGAATTCACCTCTTGACGATGAACCTGAAGCGCTTACCGGTGAACCTGTTCGAGACACCATTTTCTCTCTCATATCCAGAGTATCTCGTCACGATTATTTTCTATCCACAATTCTAAACCTTATTCATCCGCTTGTTTCAACCGACAATCATCCCGGTGTAATAGAAGAAGTCAACGAACTTCGTGCTCGAGTAATCAATTTGGAGAAAATGGTGCAAAACTTACCAGCTTCAGCAACATCACCGGCACCAACAGTACCATCAACAATCCATGCCTCAACATCTCATTATGTACCTCGAGTATAATCATCATTCTACGTATAGTTCTACATCAATTGTCTTCATTCTTCATGGCGAATATGTAATCTCTAAAGTTTTAGAGATTATTCGCTCTAATTTCAACCGAAAAGCAAATGAGATTAATATCATATTAACTCATTAAATCCATGATTTCATCTGAAGAAAATATATATGTATATATGTTTTCATAAAGATTGTAATTAAAAATTCTTTTGTACAAACTGTTAATGGTGAAAATATTTTAACGGGTAGGTAATACCCGAGGAATATTTAGATTTCACATTAATAAGTTACACTGTACATTCTTCGAATTTGTTTCAACAGTCATTTACTATCCTACTTACATCCACAGATATATTTATCCATTCACCGTAAAATAACCATTTTCATTCAATTTCATATTTGAATTTTGACCTATCAGAATTCAACAAGTGGCATAATGAAGAAAACATTGGAAAAATAAAATTTGTTAGAAACAAACAAATTAACTATGAAAAATTTTGTTAAGAATCCAAGCTAACGAAATCCTAGCTAACTGTTCCTAGCTAACTATTAATTCATTATTACATTTTATTTATCGCAATTTTAATTCTTGCTATTTTATTTATCGTCATTTAATTTCTGTTATTTATTTTACGCACTTTATTTATCGTCATTTAAATACTGTTATTTATGCATCTTAAATATCGGGACACGTATACAAAGTTTTGACATATCATATCGACGCATCTATATATATTATTTGGAATAACCATAGACACTCTATACGCGGTAATGATCGAGTTATCTATACAGGGTTGAGGTTGATTCTACAATAATATATATAATTTGAGTTGTGATCGAGTCTGAGACATGTATACGGGTCACGATATGTATTAATTAATTCAAATATTATATATTAAACTGTATATGAATTATTGAATTACTAACTGTGGACTACAAACTGTGAACTGCCAGCATTGGACAATTAAAATGAATTAAAATATTGATTATAACATATGAAACTAAACAATTCTTCAAGTTTGCCACTTAATTTTATCTTAAACCTCATTTGTATCTTGACGATTACAATCTGCGTTCAAATCTTTCATGATTCTTGAAAACACCTCAATCGAGAGGATGGACCAACCGCACTTCATCTATGGAAGGAAGCATTTATGCATATAGTTATGCACCTGAAAAACGCTCGGAAACTGAGTAAACATTTAACGTGTATCTGTGATAGCTCCTTTGGCATTGTTATTATCGAAAATAACATGGCAATTTTTTTCTTCTTCCAAATTAGCCAATTTTGTCACATCTCCAGCAAATCAACTTCAATTTTTCATTCTAATAAGCTTTAATATAACCTTGATATATAAGTTTGACTCCCATCATCGTTACTGGAGTACCGTTTATATTCCACCACATTAGCAGTAAACTTACCGGCAACTTCATTACTTATTGGTTTAAGTCTTTCCGAAAAACCATTATAATTGTTCATCAAAACCCTATCATATACTCATCCGCATCTTGTAACGAGAATTGCCATACCAATTACCGAAAATCAGTAATCAATATTTTGAATCTCACAACGTTTCTACATCAACAGTTTTATGTATACATATAACATTTATCTCTTAGAATTATGATCTTCCATTCTGAAATTCTGAAAAGCACCCAGTCTACGAATCGATACTCTAACTTTTGAAAAAGCTGAATGAGGCAGCAGAAACAGTTGACAACCGTAAACGACCTTAACCATCGAAAATTTGATGATAAAGAATAGTATGTTGACAAAGATGAGAAAATCTGGTACTGAAAAAAAAAAACGGATTGAGCAAACTATAAAGGAGACTGTGGAAAAATCACAAGGACTAAACCTGTACTTAACGAAGTCAGACGATTCTGTATCTGATGAACTCTTCAGCGAATATCTTGCTCCTTATCTATTCTAAATCCTTGCGAAAGGATTTTTCTTCATCAACCTTCGATCTTAGAAGTTCCAAAATATCATCATAAATATCTTCGATATTTCTGAAGATATTTTCATAACTATCCTTATCTGAAATCAGTTATCTTTTCACGTCATCTGTATTACACCATAAAGGAAACTGTTTAGTTTCTATATTCTGTAAATCTTCGAGTTTAAATATGAATGTTTTCGAAGTAGTGTTGGGAACTGAAGCATGAGTTAGTATAATATAATGACACTTGATCAACGTGATTATATTACAGTAAGTCATGCCGAGTTTCTAATGGAACGTGATGATTCACAGATCATAACGTCATCATGTGCCATGTTACATGACTCTTACATCCTACCTAATCTCTAAACATATTAAGAATATATCTTCCTGATATTTCTATCTCTTCTCGTGACTTCTGATAATTTGAAAAGTTAGACCGAGCAAACGAGATATATTATCGCATTTAACCAAAGAGGATTCTAATTTCCTTAATTACCGAAGAATCAAATCTTATTACAAAGATTTTCTCTAAGTCCCTTGAACTCCCGAAATCAATCCTATCTACGTCAAAAGATATGACGAATCTACATTTATTCATTTCACACTTTTGTGATAACTTCACTCGTACTCCACAAAAAAAAAAATTGAATTTTTTTGTCTATATTACTCGATGATGATAAAACTCTATTTTACAACTCATATACGTCATGAAAACATTCTTATTATTATCCATGACGACCTCGATCAAATTTCGGGACGAAATTTCTTTAACGGGTAGGTACTGTGACGACCGGGAAATTTTCGACCAAATTTAAACTCAATCTTTATATGATTCTGACACGATAAGCAAAGTCTATTTAATTGAATATTAAAAACGTTGAACGGTGTTCATATATACATTTGACCCTTGACAATTCCCGACGATTTACGAACTTGTACTTGTAAATAAATATCTCTATATATATAAATGTAATATATATAAAATGTATAAGTATCTAATATTTAAATAATGTTATCATATAATGAATGATATAATTACATAATTAATAGTTTGTAATATTAACATATTAAATGTAGTTACAAGTTAAAATATAATTGTTATACTAATATTATTATTACTTTCATTATTAGTATAAAAATCAGTATTAGCTATTTTTATTATTTTCAATATAAAGCATATGAAAGTTAACACATGTAATTTTTTTATATCATTATTATTACTAAACATTATCATTTTTATTTCAAAATTATAATTATAATTATTTCTATTACTTTTAATCACTATTTTTATTAGTATTAGTATTACTAGAATATTATTAATATTATTATTATTAATATACCTAATTATTTATTAATACAAATTATATATAGTAATGAAATATAAATACAGATATATAAAAACATATATATATATATATATATATATATATATATATATATATATATATATACCGATATATATATACAGATACAATATACAAATCAGTATTTTTGTATTTATTAAATTTAGATTGAATACGGATTAAAACACAGAATCAAATCTGTTTCACATTCCTATCATCTTTATCCAAATTTTGTTTCTTGTCTCTGAAAGAGTTAAACAACCAAATCAATCGTACAATTCTGTTAGAAATCACAATCGACTTTTATAAAATTTCTTCATTTTCTACTCATGATTTGTACTATATCTGATTTGTATCGATCTTTATTCGCAGATACAAAACAAAATGTTGGGAAATCAATATCAAATAGTGTACGAATCTGTTTTCAATCCCTATCTGCTTTATTCATTTTCTTGTGTGTTTCTCCCTGACTCGAATATTTCTGTCGACCACCATCAATCCTACAAAACAACAGGTGATCAATTATTGTTGCAGTATTACTCACATTATACATATATAAGTACATATACAAAGCATATAGATAAAGAGAGAGATATAGACTTACATTCACCATCACCATCGAATCATTCTTGCTTCTGTTATTGATCAGATGAAGATCACTCGAACCAATTGATTATTACTTGTTTTCGATTTCTACTTCTATCATTCACCACCTCTGCATATATATATATATATATATATATATATATATATATATATATATATATATATATATATATATACACATATATACATATATATATATATACATATATATATATATATATATATATATATATATATATATATATATATATATATATATATATATATATATATATATATATATATATATATATATATATATATATATATATATATATATATATATATATATATATATATATATCTTTTGATCACCATCTATCTCATCTATATGTTCACTATCATACATATACATATTACTCTACCTAGGTCAAACTCCTCCAACACCACACCCACGTCCACCGTTTGACTACCTCCGTCTCTTGTAACCCTAATCAACCGCCACCACACACCACTGTTATCTTCATTCACACGCCACCAATTAAAATCACCACTATATCTGACTATCCCTTATTTGTTTCTGTTTTATGCTCTTGTTTCAAACCACCACGAATCACGATCAAAACCACCTGCTTCTTCAATCCTTGATAACCACCACAACCCACCATGACAACCTAGCATCACCATCGAACCACCTGTAGTATTCAAGAAACTACTGCCACTTCTATTCGATGATCAACCTAACCTCAAACCGCTGCTACTATTTTCTGGTCTTACCATTTGAAAACTATCACTAATGTTAGTCTTCTTTTTCTGTGAAACTAATTAAAGGGTGCTATATATCATTGAGTATTAGTTGTCAAATTGGTCTTAAAGAATGATACTTTATAGCAATCATTAATTTCGCATGTGGATCCAATTTATAAATCATGGCCGACCATGAGGGGTCATCTAAAGTAACGATGTGATATTTTTTTATTTGATCCTATGAACTTACTACAGCGTATTATGATATTAGAACTAGGCCAATATGGTTGTTAATAATGGTGCTTGGTGAGTTATAAGATAAAGCATTCTAATATGTTTTTGGGACAAAGAGGAAAGTTATGGCCGACAGAAAGTTTTTATTTTCCTTAAACATTTTCTATTAAAACAGCCGGACTAATATTAATTAGTGACTAATTAGCATTGGGCTGTCATTTGGTCCATGTATTGTTTCTAATTGAGACGAGATATTTAAACATGAGTGGTGTCGAACTTTTTGAGTAGTTCAGTTTATAAAACTATGTTTAAATATAGATTAAAAAGATTACAATGATGATTATGATAGGGGTAGCGATTGGATGATAGATAAACTGATAATATATATAATGGAGGAAGAATGATGATATTAAGCGTGATGATGATAGTGGTAAGTTATTAAGGTGAATACAATGCTTGATGATGATTAAATGATAAGTATGATGATGATATCAACCATTAGAACTATTGAACTGCTATATTTCTATTTCTATATTAAATCCTAATTCGAAACCTGACTTGCTCAAACCTGCACCTGCTACAACCGAATACATTTTGTAAAATAATTGGGCTTCATTTTGGATTAAAGTGTTGGGCTAATTAATTATCAGTAATACTCTTCATATTGGGTTGCCTTGTTTGGGCTTGAAGAATTGATGAGCAATGATGTGGTTGACGAGATAATTGAAAGATGATGAAATGGATTTGATGAAGGAAGTAACGGTGATACAAATAGGTGATGATAAGAGTGATAACGATTATGATGATGTTTATGTTAAAACGAAAGTGATTATGATATACGTTATGATTCATGATTATGATTATGAATTAGGATTAGGATTATAACTTTGATGATAAAACGAGATGCTTTATTGATAATATTATGAAATTTGAAGATGATGTAATGATCGTATGTTGAAGAATGAAGATGGCGGGTATAAAGAAGAAGAAGACAGACGTATAGGTTTTAAGAATTTAATCCGTAGATTTAAGCAGAAAAGAAATAGCGGAGCAGTGGTTAGTTGTGAGTATGCTTATTCGAGAGGTCATGGGTTCGAGCCTGGGTTGAAGCAGATTATTCTTTTTGAAGCTTATTAACCCTCCTAAGGTAGTATTATTAGTATTATTATTATTATTATTATTATTATTATTATTATTATTATTATTATTATTATTATTATTATTATTATTATTATTATTATTATTATTATTATTATTATTATTATTATTTTTGTTATAACTAGAATCCTTATTATTATTACTAGTAGTTTATTTTTGTAACAAATTATTAATTTTTGATATAATACCAATTATATATATATATATATATATATATATATATATATATATATATATATATATATATATATATATATATATATATATATATATATATATACACAACTATATGTATGAATATTTATTATTTTATAAAATAACTATATATAAAAATAAAGCTAAAAGATATAAAGTATAAATAAATAAATAAATAAATAAATAAATAAATAAATAAATAAATAAATAAATATATATATATATATATATATATATATATATATATATATATATATATATATATTGTATAAAATGAATTATGTGATTATATGTGTTAATATATATACTTAATATAGGTTCGTGAATCCTAGGCCAACCCTGTATTGTTCGGTTCCGTCGTATGCATATTTTTACTACAAAATATCGTATTGTGAGTTTCATTTGCTCCCTTTTTAAATGCTTTTGCAATATATATTTTTGGGACTGAGAATACATGCGCTATTTTTATAACTGTTTTACGAAATAGACACAAGTAATTGAAACTACATTATATGGTTGAATGGATCGAAGCCGAATATGCCCCTTTTAGCCTGGTAATCTAAGAATTATGGAACATTACTAATTTTGAGAATTAGTGCACCCCTAATTGACGCGAATTCTAAAGGTAGATCTACGGGAACTAACAACCCCCATTCTGGAATTTGGAATGCTTTAGTACTTCGAGTTTATCATGTCCGATGGGTGTCCCGGAATGATGAGGATATTCTATATGCATCCTGTTAATGTCGGTTATTAGGTGTTCACCATATGAATGATTTTTTATCTCTATGCAGTTTGCGAAATGCCTGATATGAGATGATGTTTATGAAAAATGAAATGAAAATCTTGTGGTCTATTAAAATAATGGAAATGATTGTTTATGATAAAATAATGAACTCACCAACCTTTTGGTTGACACTTTAAAGAATGTTTATTCTCAGGTATGAAAGAAATCTTCAGCTGTGCATTTGCTCATTTTAGAGATATTACTCGGAGTCATTCATGACATATTTCAAAAGACGTTGCATTCGAGTCGTTGAGTTCATCAAGATTATTATTAAGTCAATTATAGATTGGATATATAATGAAATGGTATGCATGCCGTTAACTTTCGATGTAATCAAAGTCTGTCTTTTAAAAACGAATGCAATGTTTGTAAAATGTATCATATAGAGGTCAAATACCTCGCGATGTAATCAACTATTGTGAATCGTTTATAATGTATATGAACGGGTCCTTTCAGTTGGTATCAGAGCTGTGGTCTTAGTGAACCAGGTCTTGCATTAGTGTATCTAACTGATAGTCGTTTAGATGCATTAGTGAGTCTGGACTTCGACCATGTTTGCATGTCAAAAGTTTTGCTTATCATTTCGTGTCGAAAATTACCTGCTTATCATTCTTAGAGAATCACTTGCTTATCATTCTTAGTCTAGACATATCTTACTGCATTGATTGCATGAATAGTGTATAGACAAAATTCATATCTTAGCGTATCTGCTAATTCATATCTTAGCGTATCTGTTACTGTAAACTTTGCCTGATATATTCCGTAAATCCCTCTGTAATCTACAAGATCTTCTGTACTATAAGTAAGTATTCTATGTAATTAGAATACCATTCAATAGTCGACAATCATTTCATATTGAAAAATCCTTTATTCAATCATACGAAATGGAACTCGCCACTAGTTCAAGTTCTTCGGAATCCGACAGCTATTCCGACATGGATGTTCACCTAAGCTCCGAAAGCATTGCCACCGGAATAAATCAACCAATCAGCCATCCCCAATTCATCTAATGGATTCGTAGTCAACTTAATCAATGGAGACGCAAAGAAGGCGATCCCTTCCACAAACCGAATTCACCTCTTGACGATGAACCTGAAGCGCTTACCGACGAACCTGTTCGAGACACCATTTTTTCTCTCATATCCAGAGTATCTCGTCACGATTATATTCTATCCACAATTCTAAACCTTATTCATCCGCTTATTTCAACCGACAATCATCCCGGTGTAATAGAAGAAGTCAACGAACTTCACGCTCGAGTAATCAATTTGGAGAAAATGGTGCAAAACTTACCAGCTTCAGCAACATCACCGGCACCAACAGTACCATCAACAATCCATGCCTCAACATCTCATTCTGTACCTTGAGTATAATCATCGTTCTACGTATAGTTCTACATCAATTGTCTTCGTTCTTCATGGTGAATATGTAATCTCTAAAGTTTTAGAGATTATTCGTTCTAATTCCAACCGAAAAGAAAATGAGATTAATATCATATTAACTCATTAAATCCATGAGTTCATCTGAAGAAAATATATATGTATATATGTTTTCATAAAGATTGTAATTAAAAATTCTTTTGTACAAACTGTTAATGGTGAAAATATTTTAACGGGTAGGTAATACCCGAGGAATATTTAGATTTCACATTAATAAGTTACACTGTACATTCTTCGAATTTGTTTCAACAGTCATTTACTATCCTACTTACATCCACAGATATATTTATCCATTCACCGTAAAATAACCATTTTCATTCAATTTCATATTTGAATTTTGATCTATCAGAATTCAACAAGTGGCATAATGAAGAAAACATTGGAAAAATAAAATTTGTTAGAAGCAAACAAATTAACTATGAACATTTTTGTTAAGAATCCACGCTAACGAAATCCTAGCGAACTGTTCCTAGTTAACTATTAATTCATTATTACATTTTATTTATCGCAATTTATTTATCGCAATTTTATTTATCGTCATTTAAATACTGTTATTTATTTTACGCACTTTATTTATCGTCATTTAAATACTGTTATTTATGCATCTTAAATATCGGGACACGTATACAAAATTTTGACATATCATATCGACACATCTATATATATATTTTGAAATAACCATAGACACTCTATACGTGGTAACGATCGAGTTAGCTATACAGGGTTGACGTTGATTCTATAATAATATATATACTTTGAGTTGTGATCGAGTCTGAGGCATGTATACGGGTCACGATATGTATTAATTAATTCGAATATTATATATTAAACTGTATATGAATTATTGAATTACTAACTGTGGACTACAAACTGTGAACTACCAACATTGGACAATTAAAATGAATTAAAATATTGATTATAACATATGAAACTAAACAATTCTTCAAGTTTGCCACTTAATTTTATCTTAAACCTCATTTGTATCTTGACGATTACAATCTGCGTTCAAATCTTTCATGATTCTTGAAAACACCTCAATCGAGAGGATGGACCAACCGCACTTCATCTATGGAAGGAAGCATTTATGCATATAGTTATGCACCTGAAAAACGCTCGGAAACTGAGTAAACATTTAACGTGTATCTGTGATAGCTCCTTTGGCATTGTTATTACCGAAAATAACATGGCAATTTTTTTCTTCTTCCAAATTAGCCAATTTTGTCACATCTCCAGCAAATCAACTTCAATTTTTCATTCTAATAAGCTTTAATATAACCTTGATATATAAGTTTGACTCCCATCATCGTTACTGGAGTACCGTTTATATTCCACCACATTAGCAGTAAACTTACCGGCAACTTCATTACTTATTGGTTTAAGTCTTTCCGAAAAACCATTATAATTGTTCATCAAAACCCTATCATATACTCATCCGCATCTTGTAACGAGAATTGCCATACCAATTACCGGAAATCAGCAATCAATATTTTGAATCTCGCAACGTTTCTACATCAACAGTTTTATGTATACATATAACATTTATCTCTTAGAATTATGATCTTCCATTCTGAAATTCTGAAAAGCACCCAGTCTACGAATCGATACTCCAACTTTTGAAAAAGCTGAATGAGGCAGCATAAACAGTTGACAACCGTAAATGACCTTAACTGTCGAAAGTTTGATGATAAAGAATAGTATATTGACAAAGATGAGAAAATCTGGTACTGAAAAAAAAACGGATTGAGCAAACTATAAAGGAGACTGTGGAAAAATCACAAGGACTAAACCTATACTTAACGAAGTCAGACGATTCTGTATCTGATGAACTCTTCAGCGAATATCTTGCTCCTTATCTATTCTAAATCATTTTAAAGGATTTTTCTTCATCAACCTTCGATCTTAGAAGTTCCAAAATATCGTCATAAATATCTTCGATATTTCTGAAGATATTTTCATAACTATCCTTATCTGAAATCAGTTATCTTTTCACGTCATCTGTATTACACCATAAAGGAAACTGTTTAGTTTCTATATTCTGTAAATCTTCGAGTTTAAATATGAATGTTTTTGAAGTAGTGTTGGGAACTGAAGCATGAGTTAGTATAATATAATGACACTTGATCAACGTGATTATATTACAGTAAGTCATGCCGAGTTTCTAATGGAACGTGATGATTCACAGATCATAACGTCATCATGTGCCATGTTACATGACTCTTACATCCTACCTAATCTCTAAAAATATCAAGAATATATCTTCCTGATAGTTCTATCTCTTCTCGTGACTTCTGATAATTTGAAAAGTTAGACCGAGCAATCGAGACATATTATCGCATTTAACCAAAGAGGATACTAATTTCCTTAATTACCGAAGAATCAAATCTTATTACGAAGATTTTCTCTAAGTCCCTTGAACTACGGAAATCAATCCTATCTACGTCAAAAGATATGACGAATCTACATTTATTCATTTCACACTTTTGTGATAACTTCACTCGTAATCCTAAAAAAAAAAAAAATCGAATTGTTTTTTCTATATTACTCGATGATGATAAAACTCTATTTTAAAACTCATATAAGTCATGAAGACATTCTTATTATTATCAATGACGACCTCGATCAAATTTCGGGACAAAATTTCTTTAACGGGTAGGTACTGTGACGACCCAAAAATTTTTGACCAAATTTAAACTCAATCTTTATATGAATCCGACACAATAAGCAAAGTCTATTTAATTGAATCTCAAAAACGTTGAACTGTGTTCATATATACATTTGACCCTTGACTATTCCCGAATATTCACGAACTTGTACTTGTAACTAAATATCTTTATATATATATATATATATATATATATATATATATATATATATATATATATATATATATATATATATATATATATATATATATATATATATATATATATATATATATAAATGTAATAAATATAAAATGTATAAGTATCTAATATTTAAATAATGTTATCATATAATGAATGATATAATTACATAATTAATAGATTGTAATATTAACATATTAAATGTAGTTACAATTTAAAATATAATTGTTATACTAATATTATTATTACTTTCATTATTAGTATAAAAATCAGTATTAGCTATTTTTATTATTTTCAATATAAAGCATATGAAAGTTAACACATGTAATTTTTTTATATCATTATTATTACTAAAAATTATCATTTTTATTCCAAAATTATTATTATTATTATTTCTATTACTTTTAATCACTATTTTTATTATTAGTAGTATTACTAGAATATTATTAATATTATTATTATTAATATACCTAATTATTTATTAATACAAATTATATATAGTAATGAAATATAAATACAGATATATAAAATCATATATATATATATATATATATATATATATATATATATATATATATATATATATATATATATATATATATATATATACACACACACACACACACACACACATATATATATATATATATATACTGATATATATATATCGATATATATATACAGATACAATATACAAATCAGTATTTTTGTATTTATTAAATTTAGATTGAATACGGATTAAAACACAGAATCAAATCTGTTTCACGTTCCTATCATCTTTATCCAAATTTTGTTTCATGTCTCTGAAAGAGTTAAACAACCAAATCAATCGTATAATTCTATTAGAAATCACAATAGACTTTTATAAAATTTCTTCATCTTCTGCTCATGATTTGTACTATATCTGATTCGTATTGATCTTTATTCGCAGATACAAAACAAAATGTTGGGAAATCAATATCAAATAGTGTACGAATCTGTTTTCAATCCCTATCTGCTTTATTCATTTTCTTGTGTGTTTCTCCCTGACTCGAATATTTCTGTCGACCACCATCAATCCTACAAAACAACAGGTGATCAATTATTGTTGCAGTATTACTCACATTATACATATATAAGTACATATACAAAGCATATAGATAAAGAGAGAGATATAGACTTACATTAACCATCACCATCGAATCATTCTTGCTTCTGTTATTGATCAGATGAAGATCACTCGAACCATTTGATTATTACTTGTTTTCGGTTTCTACTTCTATCATTCACCACCTCTGCAATATATATATATATATATATATATATATATATATATATATATATATATATATATATATATATATATATATATATATATATATATATATATATATATATATATATATCTTTTGATCACCATCTATCTCATCTATATGTTCACTATCATACATATACATATTACTATACCTCGATCAAACTCCTCAAACACCACACCCACGTCCACCGGCTGACTACCTCCATTTCTTGCAACCCTAATCAACCGCCAAACACACCACTGTTATCTTCATTCACACGCCACCAATTAAAATCACCACTATATCCGACTATCCCTTATTTGTTTCTGTTTTATGCTTTTGTTTCAACCCACCACGAATCACGATCAAAACCACCTGCTTCTTCAATCCTTGATAACCACCACAACCCACCATGACAACCTAGCACCACCATCGAACCACCGGTAGTATTCAAGAAACTACTGCCACTTCTATTCGATGATAAACCTAACCTCAAACCGCTGCTACTGTTTTCTGGTCTTGCCATTCGAAAACTATCACTAATGTTAGTCTTCTTTTTCTGTGAAACTAATTAAAGGGTGCTATATATCATTGAGTATTAGTTGTCAAATTGGTCTTAAAGAATGATACTTTATAGCAATCATTAATTTCGCATGCGGATCCAATTTATAAATCATGGCCGACCATGAGGGGTCATTTAAAGTAACGATGTGATATTTTTTTTATTTGATCCTATGAACTTACTACAGCGTATTATGATATTAGAACTAGGCCAATATGGTTGTTAATAATGGTGTTTGGTGAGTTATAAGATAAAGCATTCTAATATGTTTGTGGAACAAAGAGGAAAGTTATGGCCGACAGAAAGTTTTTGTTTTCCTTAAACATTTTCTGTTAAAACAGCCGGACTAATATTAATTAGTGACTAATTAGCATTGGGCTGTCATTTGTGCTATGTATTGTTTCCAATTGAGACGAGATATTTAAACATGAGTGGTGTCGAACTGTTTGAGTAGTTCAGTTTATAAAACCATGATCAAATAGAGATTAAAAAGATTACAATGATGATTATGATAGGGGTAGCGATGGGTTTATAGATAAACTGATAGTATATATAATGGAGGAAGAATGATGATATTAAGCGTGATGATGATAGTGGTAAGTTATTAAGGTGAATACAATGCTTAATGATGATTAAATGATAAGTATGATGATGAGATCAACCATTAGAACTATTGAACTGCTATATTTATGTTTCTGTATTAAATCCTAATTCGAAACCTGACTTGTTCAAACCTACACCTGCTACAACTGAATACATTTTGTAAAATTATTGGGCTTCATTTTGGATTCAAGTGTTGGGCCAATTAATTATGACTAATACTCTTCATATTGGGCTGCCTTGTTTGGGCTTGAAGAATTGATGAGCAATGATGTGGTTGACGAGATGATTGAAAGATAATGAAATGGATTTGATGAAGGAAGTAACGGTGATTCAAATAGGTGATGATAAGAGTGATAACGATTATGATGATGTTTATGTTAAAACGAAAGTGATTATGATATACGTTATGATTCATGATTATGATTATGATTATGAATTAGGATTAGGATTATAACTTTGATGATAAAATGAGATGTTTTATTGATGATATTATGAAATTTGAAGATGATGTAATGATCGTATGTTGAAGAATGAAGATGGTGGGTATAAAGAAGAAGACAGACGTATAGGTTTTAAGAATTTAATCCGTAGATTTAAGCAGAAAAGAAATAGCGGAGCAGTGGTTAGTTGTGAGTATGCTTATTCGAGAGGTCATGGGTTCGAGCCTGGGTTGAAGCAGATTATTCTTTTTGAAGCTTATTAACCCTCCTAAGGTAGTATTATTATTATTATTATTATTATTATTATTATTATTATTATTATTATTATTATTATTATTATTATTATTATTATTATTATTATTATTATTATTATTATTATTATTATTATTATTATTATTATTATTTTTATTGTTATTATTATTATTATTAATTATTTATTATTATTATTATTATTATTATTATTATTATTATTATTATTATTATTATTATTATTATTATTATTATTATTATTATAACTAGAATCCTCATTATTGTTACTAATAGTTTATTTTTGTAACAAATTATTAATTTTTGATATAATACCAATTATATATATATATATATATATATATATATATATATATATATATATATATATATATATATATATATATATGTATATATACAACTATATGTATGAATATTGATTATTTTACAAAATAACTATATATAAAAATAAAGTATAAATAAAAATATATATATATATATATTGTATAGAATGAATTATGTGATTATATGTGTTAATATATATACTTGATATAGGTTCGTGAATCCGAGGCCAACCCTGTATTGTTCGGTTCCGTCATATGCATATTTTTACTACAAAATATCGTATTGTGAGTTTTATTTGCTCCCCTTTTAAATGCTTTTGCAATATATATTTTTGGGACTGAGAATACATGCACTATTTTTATAACTGTTTTACGAAATAGACAAAAGTAATTGAAACTACATTATATGGTTGAATGGATCGAAGCCGAATACGCTCCTTTTAGCCTGGTAATCTAAGAATTAGGGAACATCACGAATTTTGAGAATTAGTGCACCCCTAATTGACGCGAATCCTAAAGGTAGATCTATGGGAACTAACAACCCCCATTCTGGAATTTGGAATGCTTTAGTACTTCGTGTTTATCATGTCCGATGGGTGTCCGGAATGATGGGGATATTCTATATGCATCTTGTTAATGTCGGTTACCAGGTGTTCACCATATGAATGATTTTTATCTCTATGCAGTTTTCGAAATGCCTGATATGAGATGATGTTTATGAAAAATGAAATGAAAATCTTGTGGTCTATTAAAATAATGGAAATGATTGTTTATGATTAACTAATGAACTCACCAACCTTTTGGTTGACACTTTAAAGCATGTTTATTCTCAGGTATGAAAGAAATCTTCCGCTGTGCATTTGCTCATTTTAGAGATATTACTTGGAGTCATTCATGACATATTTCAAAAGACGTTACATTCGAGTCGTTGAGTTCATCAAGATTATTATTAAGTCAATTATAGATTGGATATATAATGAAATGGTATGCATCCCGTCAACTTTCGATGTAATGAAAGTCTGTCTTTTAAAAACGAATGCAATGTTTGTAAAATGTATCTTATAGAGGTCAAATACCTCGTGATGTAATCAACTATTGTGAATCGTTTATAATGTATATGAACGGGTCCTTTCAAATGGTTGGAAAATTTGGCGAGGCTTTATCCGTGGCCAAATTCTAGGCAACATCGAATCAACGCAAAATCTCAATGCGTGAAACAAATACGTGACTTAGTGATTGCTAATTTGGAAGATGAAGGTGGTTCCTCAATTCAAATTTGGGTTAATGAAGAGGGATTTTCTGCGAATTTTCGTCTGATTATTGAGGATTGTTTTTCCACGAAGGTGATTTCGATCGTCAATCGGACACTTAGGTTTGGTTCGTATCCGGTGGTGGATGATGGTGCACCTTTGAACACTGTTGTAGCAACTAGTTCGGAGAATCTGATGGGTATACATAAGATGGCGAGCGACGTGTACAACAACAATGGTGTGGTGGAAGTGGTTGTGATGGCATCAGGGTGTTTTGATGCAAGTGAGTGATGTGTAATTTTATACTCTAAAAATAACTAGTAAATACTACCCAATAATTATCACACAATACAGGCAACTAATCCAGATCGTGCAGCAATTTATAAGTAACGTTGACCAGTACGTCCACAGAGAGCAGTTTTATTAGAATCTTTAACTTGTAATTATTCTAGTAAAAATGGGGGGTTTTTGTTTAAAAAACAATCGCGTAAGTAAATTAACTTAATTCAATAAAGACAAAGGTATCCACTTAGAATCAATTCCCTCGGATCAGGATTGCTGTTAAGTTCACTTTCAAACAATTATAATGGTGGTAACACTGTTATTATCTCTCGATTCTCACAGATTATCAACTAAATCCTTAGCTCAACTCTCGTTGATCCTAATTCTCTAATCTAGTTACTAAGATATTAATCAATATATTAATCTAGCTTGAATTGCTTTAGTCTCCCTAACAATTCCACAATTATCAAGGTTTCTCACAGTTTAATTACTAGTTAATTAATTATACCGGTCTCCCTTATATAATTGTAACACCCTGATTTTTTTTAACACACAGTGAAACTAAATATTTAATTACCAAAGTAACCTTAGTTAATGTTTACATAACATTGTTTACAAACCAATTTTATATAACAATGGTGTTACTTGAAAACATAATTAAATTAGAAAACATCAGAGTCAACGCATAGTCAAACATGTCTTCAACCCGTTCGCAACACCCGTCCTAACCAGCAGTACCTAAACCTGCAAGGGGAGAAAAATGTGGGGGAATTAGCAAAACTGCTAAGTGAATGGATACTATCTAACAGACCAAGCATAAGAAACTGAACATGCAAGGGGTCACAACTATGCTAACGTCCTGAACTAGCATACAACAACAACTGACAATATGAGGATCGGCGGCGTGTACGAGCACACGACTTAGTTGATCCAGCTACAGTCTACCGATAGTCCGCTTTACTGATTCCACTGCATAATCGTCTAGATGCAACAAATGCGTCTTTCTATGCTACACTGAACAATCAGTAACATCATGACCCAACCAGGCTACCACGGCCGACCTCACATCAACCCTACCTTGCCGCCTCGGTGGGTTCCCAACCTTGCCACCTCGGTTGGTGTCCAACTAACAATGTGCACATAAGATCACAGATAAACATTCATGCAATCGTCCTAACTAGCATGGCAATATCTAACTACGCATGGTAATCATACTGAACATAAACTTAATATAAAGAGTCTGAACAAGTAGCGTGTCAGCAACTTAATAATCTATCCGGAGATAGACACACTCACCGAATACCAGCAACTAGCTCAGATAATCTATCACTGAGCAGATTCCTTATCCTTATCACCTAAACATAAGGCAAATCAAGTTAGTTTCTATCGGTTAACACAAAACAACACAGTACAGAAATCAGTCACAAAAAGTGCCACTAAAAGTCCACCTAGCACTTATGCATTTTCAGAATTTACATCCTGATTATCATAAGTCACGCGGGCAGCATAATGGCTAGACATCAACACTTAGTAAAATATTCTGCCCACAAAGACACTCGGTCGACTGACATACACAGTCGGTCGACTGTGTCCACACACTCGGTCGAGTGTCCTCTCACACGGTTGACTGAATAAATCAAATCATCTAGTCAGAAGTCATACACACTCGATCGAGTGTGTCACTCAACCGGTCGATCATCTGAGTCACTCGGTCGATTGTCAAAGACAGTCGGCCGAGTGTTCTTCAGCAGCTGATGCTGCAGAACCCACGGGTTTCACCCCCAATTCACCAAATCTCAATTTTGGACTCGTTTTTGACCCTGAAGATGGTTACATCTTTTGCACAAAACCTTTTGGGACTTAAACCCACAAATCTTACACTCAAACAATCAACAAAATTGACCAATTTGACACCAAACCCATTTTGACAAAAACTAACTTTAAAACCCAATTTGACACAGATTAAAGCACGGATTAGAACGATTTCTACTTTGATTAAACACCTGAAATCGAAAGACACTTGATTCTAACACAATCAAAGATCAAGAACGAGATTTGGAAGATTAGGTTAGAGATTGAAGAGGATGAAGGTTAGGTGAGTTTGAGAGAAAAAGAAATTTCTGGAAATTGGATAAATGGGCTGGTCACTAGCTTAAATATTTATGTTATCCACAATACCCCATCACACACGGGTATTTACCAGTTATCAGATATCTTTCATACTTAATTTGACTGCCCTAACGAAGTCCAAATTAAATAAACGAACCTGTTCTGTGACCCTTGTCACAAACTGGTCTTAACTAAATAATAAAATAATATTACGCATATAAATAAAATAAAGGCATAAATAATCGCACAAATATGCCTAAGGGCACAATAATCATCTTACTTCTAGGCCCGATCTGAGGATGTTACAAATCCACCCCCCTTAAAGAGATTTCGTCCTTGGAATCTGGTCAAGGTCACACAGATGTGGATAAGTAGCTTTCATCAGCTCTTCGGTCTCCCACGTAAGGTTCGATCCTAAACTATGCTTCCACTCAACAAGCACCATATGGATCTCCTTCTTTCTCAGCTTAGTCAGCTTTCTATCAACAATTCTTACAGGTTCTTCAACTAACTTTTGATTCAAGTCCACCCTCAAATCACTTAACGGAACCAGTTGCGTTTCATCATCAACCTTACACTTCCTAAGGTAACACACATTGAAAGTGTTATGAATTCCTGCTAACTCTGTCGGGAGCTCTAATACAACCGTCTGATCATTAACTCTCTGAATAATCTTGAACGACCCAATGTATCTCGGAGCTAACTTTCCCCGCTTACCAAACCTGATAACACCCTTCCACGGCGAAACTTTCAAGTAAACACGATCTCCCACTTTAAAGTTTACCGGACGCCTACGTGGATCAGCATGCATTTTCTGTCTATCACGTGCCGCTTTCAACTTTTCACGTGCTATCGCTACCTTATCTGCTATTATCTGAACTAATTCTGGACCTGCAAACTGTTTCTCTCCGGCTTCTAACCAAAAAGTAGACGTTCTAAATTTGCGACCATACAACATCTCATAAGGCGGCATGCCAATACTCGAATGGTAAGTATTGTTGTAGGCAAACTCAATTAAAGGTAGATGTATATCCCACGGACCACCGTACTCTAATACGCAGGACCTAAGCATATCCTCTAGTGTCTGTATAGTACGCTCACATTGACCGTCAGTCTGTGGATGGTACGCTGTACTCAGGTTTACCCTTGTTCCCAAACTTTTCTGTAAGCTGTTCCAGAAATTAGACAGAAATCTAGAATCCCTGTCAGATACGATAGACAACGGAACCCCATGTCGACTAACTAATTCTTTCAAGTATAATTATGCCAAAGTACTCAACGAATCTGCCTCTTTTGTTGTTAAGAAATGTGCACTTTTCGTCAGTCGATCAACAATTACCCATATCATATCATTACCTCTCTGAGATCTAGGTAATTTGGTTACAAAATCCATCGTAATATGATCCCATTTCCACTCTGGAATTTTCAACTGCTGTAACGTACCATATGGTTTCCGATGTTCGGCCTTAACCTGTGCACAAATATGACATCTTTCTACCAATTGAGCAATATCTTTCTTCATTGTTGGCCACCAATACATTGATTTCAAGTCGATATACATCTTGGTACTACCCGGATGGATAGTTAATCTTGATTTATGTGCTTCATTTAAGATCAATTTCCTTAAATCTCCAAGCATAGGCACCCAAATTCGGTTCTTAGACGTCTTAAGTCCACGAGAATCGTCAGACAATTGGTCCTTTATTTTGGTCATCAATTCAGTCTTTAAATTCTCCTTCAATAAAGCTTGGGCTTGCACCTATTTTATCTATTTAATTAGGTCAGAAACTATTTTGGTTCTCATAAATTTTACGGTCTCTTCAGTTGTCGAGAGGCATAAGTAATAACTTTTGCTCGTTGCATCAATACACACCAAAAACCATGTTTTGAGGCATCGGAATATACAATAAAATCGTCATTGCCTTCGGGAAGGGATAAGATAGGAGCAGTGGTTAACTTTTTCTTTAGGGTTTGAAAAGTCGACTCTTGCTCGGCCGCTCAAACGAATTTCTTCCCTTTGTGAGTTAACGCGATTAAAGAATGTGCAATCAAAGAGAAACCTTCGATGAATCTATGATAGTAACTGGCGAGGCCTAAAAATTGGCGGATATGAGTAGGAGTAGTGGGGGTTTCCCAATTGCTAATGGCTTCAATTTTCGCGGGATCGACTTTAATACCTTGATCGCTTACAACATGACCAAGAAATTGAACTTCCTTTAACCAAAATTCGCACTTAGAGAATTTGGCATAGAGTTGCTCTTGTCTCAAGAGTTCAAGTACGAGTCGGAGGTGTTGTTCGTGTTTTGTTTCACTTTTTGAATAGATTAAGATATCGTCTATGAATACGATAACGAATTTGTCTAGGTACGGCTTGCATACGTGATTCATAAGATCCATAAACACAACAGGTGCTTTAGTTAAACCTAATGGCATCACAAGAAACTCATAATGACCATAATGAGTTCGGAACGCAGTCTTAAGTACATCGCTCTCCTTCACCCTCAACTGGTGATAACTTGATCGCAAATCAATCTTGGAGTAAACGCTTGATCCTTGCAGCTGATCGAATAGATCGTCAATCCTGGGAAGGGGATACCGGTTCTTAATTGTTAACTTGTTTAATTCGCGATAATCGATACACATACGGAAAGATCCGTCCTTCTTTACGAACAAAACGGGAGAGCCCCAAGGCGAAGAACTTGGTCGAATAAATCCACGGTCTAGCAATTCTTGTAGTTGACTCTGCAACTCTTGCATTTTGGTTGGTGCAAGTCGATAAGGTGTGCGAGCTACAGGCACAGCTCCCGGCACTAGATCAATCTGAAACTCCACTGATCTCGGTGGGGGTAATCCCGGTAATTCTTCTGGAAAGACTTTGAGAAATTCGTTCACAATCGGTACATCCTTCACGCTTTTCTCCTCAGTTTCCAACTTCTTCACATGCACCAAAATAGCAAAACGCCCTTTTCTCATGACCTTTTGTGCCTTCATACAACTAATAAGGTTCAGCTTTGGGCTACATCTCTCCCCGTAAATAATTAATGGCTCACCGTCTTCACGAGGTATACGAATAATCTTCTCTCCACAGATAAATTCTGCTTTTACCTTGGACAGCCAGTCCATGCCGACTATCACATCAAAGCTCCCCAACTTAATTGGTATCAAATCAATCTCAAAATCCACACCAGCTAAGTTTATTATACCTCCTCGGCCAATTTAGTCAACTTTCTCAAGTTTTCCATTGGCTACCTCAACAAGATAACTCTCCTCCAAAGGAACTAATGACCAATCTATCTTAGAGAAAAAATGTCTACATATATAACTCCTATCGGCACCAGTGTCAAACAAGACAGAAGCTAATAGTTTATTGATAGTAAATGTACCTGTAACCAAGTCAGGATCCTCGCGGGCATCTCTGGAATTCATGTTGAAGACTCTTCCACGTGCTGGTGCGCCATCCTTCTTCCTTGTTAGGACATTCATTCTTGAAGTGACCCGGTTGGCCGCACTCAAAGCACTTCCTTGGCCCATTCGGATTTGTTCTCATAACTGGGGTGTTGATCCTACAATCCTTTCCGATGTGTCCCGTCCTCTTACATTTCTCACACACCACATTGCAGTACCAAGTATGATGCTTATAGCATCTCTTACACTGAGGTAGGTTACCTTTGTAGTTTAGGTTAGGGTTCCTCCAGTCATCGTTTCCCTTAAAGTTCTCATGCCTCTTGGCTGGATTCAGATCAATACCTTTACCCTTATTTCCATCCCATTTGTGTTTCCCATTACTAGCTCCCGATTCTGATTTCACCTTTTCTGGCTCTTGACGGATAACCTGATCCATCAAGGTGTGCGCCATGCGCATAGCTTCTGAGACATTTACTGGTTTCGAAGAAGTCACATTTTCCTGGATGTCTTTGGGAAGTCCCCACAAATACCTCTCCATCCGTTTATACTCAGGAGTAACCATTATGGGGCACATCAAGGCTAACTCCAAGTACCTCTGGTTATAGCCATCAAGGTCAGTTCCTACGACCTTCAATTCCCAAAATTCTACTTCCATCTTCTGAATTTCGGTTCTGGGGCAGTATTTCTCTATCATGGCCCTCTTAAACTCCTCCCATGGTGTTACATAAGCTTCATCAATTCCCTGAGCCTGGGCGAGTGTGTTCCACCATGTCAGAGCGTCATCCGACAGTGTACAGGATGCGAACTTAGTCGTGTTTGCGTCAGAGCATTTGTTAACACAAAATACCGATTCTAATTTTTCAAACCATCTTGTTAACCCAACTGGCCCTTCCGTCCCACTGAAATTTTATGGCTTGCAACTCTGAAATTCCTTGTAAGTGCACCCATTCTGAACATTTTGGTTTGCCGGCAGAGTTTGTGCAGGGCTGGCATTCGCCATAACTATGGCCACTCGAGCAGCTATCATTTCCTCAATTTGTGCCGCAGTGGGTGTTCCTCTCATCATCGATCTTCTAAACAAAAATTTCGACTTAAGTCAAAATTCTTTATCCAATAATTAAATACGCTATAGTAATATAGTAATCCACTATTCAGCCAACACCATACATGTTAACTAAGCGTAGCAACTAGTCACAGATATGACAAAAACCATTATACAATATCTTAAAGAAAACGTTGTATAATAATTCAAACAACATTAAGTTCCATTCATAATAAGAAAAAGTTGCACACAACTTCATAAGTTTTCATACAATACTCTAATGAAAACATGAACTACTAATGAAAATACATAAAGAAATCTAATAAAAAAGTCCTATGGTGATGGAGGGTAAATGATGTCCATTATGTGGGACACCTGGTCCTCGAGCTCAGTCACCTGGGCACGTAGGGCACGCACTTCCCTCATCAGCTCCTCGATGGTGGGAGGTGCTGGTGGGGCAGGTGGTGCAGATGGTCCAGGTATTGCAGGTGGTGCAGATGTAGCACTTGAAGTAGATGGCACAGTACGGGCGACCTTAAACACAAATGGGTCAGCAGGAAACGGCACAACCCGCTTACGGGCGGTGACCCTAACCAACTGTCCATGTGCGTTCACGAACGGCTTACCTCCATTTACCCCTGGAATAACGGTACAATCATAGTGGTGACGCTTCTTTGGCGGGGTAGAAGGTGGCGGTACAGGCTCCTCCTCAAAGTTCTCTTCAGAATCCTCCTCGGGATCCTCCTCACTGGTCTCATCTGATGATGAACTATCTGAATCGTCAGAAGGTGGTGCAGGTGCGTCACGTGCAGGAGAATAGGTCAGACCGGTGGTCATGATCTGATGTCTGCCAGGTGGAACCGTCACAACCCGTCCGTCAGCAGTGCGTCCGACCCAGTGTCCACGTTCGTTACGAAAGGGACTGCCCCCGTTTACCCCAAGGATCACGGTACAATCGGAATGATACTATGGCCCCGGCAGACTAAGGCTGGGTGGAGCTGGGATCTCCTCGGGATCCTCGTCACTGTCAGAGATGACAATCAGGTCAGGCGAGTGACTACTATCCCCAGAAGATGAATCACCAGAGTCGTTGGAGGGTAGCGGTGACGGAATAGGTGAATCAGCAAAAATAGTAGGCGAAGTAGCAGACGAATCTGAATCACTCTCCAAGTCAATGATAATAGGCGGTATGTCCGACATCTGAACAAGGAAAAATAACTTTTTCCATGTCAGTAAGACATATAACAAGCATGTATCAGGCATAATAACTACAGCAGCCTAGATCATCTACGGCAGTTAAACCTGGCAAACGGGTCGAGATGGGTCGGGTTGGGTCAAAGATCAAATGGGTTTGGGTCGATACGGGCCATGGGTCGAAATTAAAATGGGTCAAACGGGTTGGGTCAGACCCGGGTCGGGTTGGGTCAGACCCGGGTCGGGTTGGGTCAAGACCGGGTCGGTTGGGTCGAGCTAGTAAAATTGTTTTTTTTTTTTTTGTATTTTTTGATGTTACTTCCTTGATATTGTTTTTTTCTTTTCTTTTCTTTTTGTCTAGATAATTTCTCAACAAGTGGTATAACAGGCGAATGATCCATCTTGGGTTTAGAAACACAAGTGGGAGTATTAATATTAGGAATCTCACTGACAATTAGTTGTTCACATTCTTTTGTTATACGTTCTGTTATTTTATCTTGTTTATTTTGTAATAAAAATAAACAAATTGAGCAACATAATCACATTTCAGATAGACACAAGGGACGTGCTACTTATTATGAAATTATAAATTCAAAATCGAATATTGGCTCCCGGAGAACAAAGTTGTAATGACATAAAAAGGTTCTAACAACTTATTGATCACTTCTATTCTACTCCACTCCACTCCACTCGTGTCGGACATGTTTTAAAATCATTATATACCAATTGTAATCGCTCATAAGCCCGTCGATAAACCAACGTAGAATCAAGCATTAAATAGGTTGAATTACATCTCGTAGTTATGTCTTGACGCACATGTTTGCCACACTGTAGTGAGAGGTGTTTAATGCAACTGACAAATCTCAACTTTCTAATCGCACTCCCTCTAACATATTTAACCGACTCACAAAATTTTTCAATAGCACGGTGAATAACTTTTAATCCAGATTGCACAATAAGATTAAGTATATGCGCACCAAAACTTATGTGCAAGTAATCCCCGTTGCAAAGTATCCCTCCATTTACTGATAAATGAGATTTCATTGAATCAATTAACCCATTATTATTAGACGCATTATCTAAAGTAATGGTGAATTTTTTTTTTTTACAATTCCCCTATCTTTTATAAAGTTAATCATATACTCTCCAAGTAGAGTACCACTGTGCGGAGGGGGTATAACTAGAAAATTCAACACTTTCTTTCTTAAAACCCAACTCTCATCAATATAATGTGCAGTCAATGCCATGTAACCATCACTAATAATGGAAGTCCACATATACGAAGTAAAACAAATTCTACTCTTTATGCTCTCTAACTCATGTTTAAGAGTCATCTTTTCTCTCTCATAAATCTTTAGAACATCTGCCTTTGCCGTGTTTCTTGTGATGGCTTGTGTACTCGAATGTAAAAATTATGTACCCTTCGTGTTATCTTATGGTCAACATATTTAAATGGATAACCGTATACGATAATTGAAGTTGCCACTAACTCTCAATAAACCGATTGGTCTAAATGAATACGTTTTTGTGGTAGATCAGACTCAACAATCTTAAAACACTTAATGATATGTCGTCTCATGTTAGAAGTTCCAAACTAAGTCTTAATCAATGTACCACAATTAGTACATCACGCCTTTTCAATTCCTTCGTGTTCAAATTTATCAAAGTAATCCCACACATGAGAACGTTGTCTGCTGGAAGATGAAGTGGCATCTTCTTCAATCTCTTCATTCTCCGCATTATCCACGGGTTCTTCCCATTGAACACTCTCTGACATATTCACCAACTTTTTTCCTACATTCGCATGTTAAAGCAAAAAAAAAAAAAAAAAAAATTAAATAAATAAATAAAAAATAAAAAATCAACGATTTAAAAACCAACAAAGAACATGATCTACATACATATATAAACATAGTTTATTATAGTTCATCACAAACATAATGTGCAATACACATAAGTACATGACACATTGGCAATCACATACCACAATAAGTCACCATCTATAAAAGAAAAACCATAGTTGATAGGCGTTGTGCATGAAGGGATACACAATCACATAGCTAAAAGATTGTTGATTTGAAGAAATCTTAAAGAAAAGTAATCCATTTTTTGTTTTCCTTTATTTAAATAGAAAAACCACAAACAATAAAGATATAAATCAAACGGGAGAGACTAATCACCATAGCAATTAATATATGTTTATAATTTTTACTATTCGAATTCATAAACCTGCACTTTGTTGAAACTTCTAACTGATAAAGCTTTTGTAGATGACCCAAGTTTCTATGTTGAACTATATGCACAAAGGTTATCTTTTTTTTGAACATTACCAACTTTATCAAAAATTTCAATTTTATACTTGTAAACCAACTTGAGCAGGATGTGGAAACTGACTTTAAAGAACGTAAAACTAACTTAATAGCAGCCACACACTATCTCATAATCCAAGTTACTAAAGTTACCAGCCTTAATTTTATCATGAATAAACACCAAGTTACTAACATTATCAGCCTTAATCAGCTGCAAAAACAGCCGTCCAATTGATAATCCAAATCAGTCATTCAAAAATGACGACATCAACTATCACCATTATAACACAAAGAAGAAATTAAAGCAAACAAATAGCTTAAATAGAGAAAAAAAAGTCAATAAATAAAGCAGTAATTTACCTTTCACTTGTTAAAAAATCAATCTGAGCATTGATAACTTTGCCTTCAACTTGAACACTCCTGGTAGCGAAATCAAACGATCAATTGTTTGTCTCTAAGCTCTAATTAATGTTATTGTTAAACACCAATTGTGGATTTTGTTTCTAATTGAATTCATTACTCGTTAGTCGTGAAACTGGAAAGATCAATTAGGGTTTTATGCGCGATTGTGAGATTGTGTGATTGTGAATCAAACGATTGTTAGAGATCAAACGATGAGATTACGTGATTTGTGAGATACGTAAATTGTACAGATCATCAGATTCAGATTGAGATTGTAGTCATCATACAGATGACAAATCTATTTTAGTAAGACCCATTTGGGTCAGGCTTTAACCCAATAATCCTTTAAAATCAACTGGGATTTGGTGGGCTCTTAAGTTTAGACCCCATCCTTTCTATTTCTGTTATTTGGTTGGACCCGATTGGGTCTTCAAGCAGACCCAGTGGACCCTTTTTTTAGTAATTGGGTCTTGTTTGCCCGGCCTGACGGCAGTACATAGCATGGCAATAACAGTATCATACAGAAGTATCATGCAAAAAGCAGATAATGGCATGCAGTAGTGAGAACAAATAGTAGCATATGGAAATGACATATAGCAGTAATAGTAAGCAGTAGCATGCAGCAGTTCTGCAGATAAGAGTAAATGAGCAAGTTGTAGATTAGTCCTATTAGTAAATCATACTCGACTCGGTCAAGACACACTAATGCAACTTAATTCCCTACAACCATTGTTCTGATACCAAATGTGATGCCCTGTACAAAATCAATGTGTACGGATCATCAATAACAGGTCCATTACACGGTTACAACACTATATGCTATTTTAAAACAAGTTTTCCAATCATGAAAAGATAACGTTTTTACCAACGTCAGATGTTTTACAAAAGATAACGTGCTTCTACGAATAGAAAGCATTAACATAAGTACGTGACACCAAACAAAACCATAGTTCAAAAATAACATAAGTTGTGAATGCAAAATGAAAAGTTCCATGCTTGAGACATCTCTAAACAATGCAGCGGAAGTCTAATACAGCAAGTCTAACACAGCAGTCTATTACAGCGGAAGCAAATCGTCTAAGCACCTGAGAAATAACATGCTTAAAATTCAACACGAATGTTGGTGAGCTATAGTTTGGTTGTAAATAATAACGTAAGGTAGACCATGATATTTTGTATTCAAAACAGTGTGAAATGTTTATGCTTAACCATGGGCACTTGGTAACTAACTTAACGTAAAACAATATATCACCCCCTAAAAGTACACTTGGCGAGTGTGTTAAAACAGACGAAGTATTAAACACCCGTTAAATGCTAGCGCGACTAGCCCGAGTGGGGATGTCAAACCCTATGGATCCATATCTAAGATTCGCGTTCACCGGTTCATAAACCAATGACTAAACGTTACCGAGCTAAGGGAAAAATTTGTGCCGTTATGTTACCCACACATATATAAAGTTAAAGTACTCGTGTCTAGTATGTAAAACATAAAAAGCGCATGTATTCTCAGTTCTAAAAATAGTTAAATTAAAAAGGGAGCTATAACTCACAGTGAATGTGCGGTAAAGTCGATACGAAAAAGTAAGCAAGTAGTAAGTCGGTCCAAAAGGTCCTCAACCTAACTCAAAGGTTACTAAGTCAGTAAATCGTCCCCAAAAGCTTAAAAGTAAATAAGTTAAGTCTTAAGTATCATCATCATCATCATCATCATACGTAAAAGATAAAGTAAGTTTTTAACAAGAATAGAGGTTTAAACGAAAGGCTGAATTCGATCAGCTGCTATGACCTCTATACAAACTGAAATGATGCGCGGACAGTGGCCAAGGCTCCGCATGTGAGTCCTCTTACCGCTGTCCAATTTTCAGATCCTAACTCGATGTCGTTTGATCATGGTGACGGTTCAAGCGCGAGTAGGTCAGAAATTTCAGCACGTCGTTACGAAGGCGTAGTGATTTTCGGAAGGCTATAAATCCTAACCGTATATCGGATTTGGGCGAGTCTTAAACAAAAAGTTATCTACTCAAACCGAAATATCTGGAAATCAGCTTTCCAAAAGTCCCAGGAGTCTGATAAGACCCCGAAAAACAGAAAACAAGTGTTCCGATGGGTTTCTTGGTGTTTGATGCTCATCGCGGTTCTCATCCTTGATGCGTATAAGCCTCAAGTGTACAACTCTTGATGTTTTAGCATCACTTTAACCAAGGTTTGACCATCAACATACAATGTCAAGGCTAAGAAAAGAAATACAACTCATTTGAGAGTTTGAGCAAGATGATGAACCAAAGTTACATCAAGTTCTTAGTTTCGACACAAGTACAAGTTCTATTAAGCTATAAACTTTGATTCAAACTAAATAAGCAAGGCTTTAAGTTATAGAACTTAGATCTTAGCTAAATATTGAAGAAATTAGACTAAAAAGTCTAGATCTTATGTTCTTGGTGAAACCCTAAGTTAAAGTACTTAGACTTTCAACTTTTACAAAACCTTAAGTTATAAAACTTAGATTTTTGCAAAGTAAAATGAATGTAAGCTTATGAGCTTTTGGTTAAGCAAGTTAGATGACCATAAGTTACATAACTTAGATCAAACATGACAATGAAACCTTAAGCTAGAAAGCTTGGATTTCTTAACAATACTTATGAGATTTCAAGCTAGTAAGCTTGTATCTTTGTTTAATGGAAACACAAGTTACAATTTAAAGTACAACAAACTAAAGAAGATCATAAGTTAATAAACTTGACGTTTTAATGAACTTTTTGTAGAAACCTCAAGCTAGAAAGCTTGGATTTCCAATGTTCTTGAAGATCTTTAAAGTAAAAAGTTAGATCTACAAGTTACATGAATATCATAAACATAAGTTTTGATCTTTTAACATAAATAAAGAGATCTTAAGTTATAAAACTTAGATCTAACAAAGTAATGAAGATTCAAAGCTAAAAAGCTTGAATCCTTCATGTTCTTGAAGACTTTCAAATCAAAGTTTGAATCTACAAGATTTATGAAGATTTAAGTTACAAAACTTGAATCCTTTAATATGATGATGATGATTTCAGTTTTTAGAAGAAAAAGAAGGAAAGAATTAAAGTTTAAACTTACAAGTTCTTCAAGGTTTTAGTGTGAGAAAGCTAGAGAAAAAACTAGAGAAATGTGTGTGTGTGTTTTGATAATGAAATGGAGTGTTTAAAAAAAATGAAATGGTGGTGATGGTGGTACATAAGCCGACGGTTTCAAGCATGGGTGGGGGGGACCATTTGATTTGCATGGGTGGTGGTACATGGTGATGCTAGCATGTTGGGTGGCATGGTGTATGGAGTTAAAACATGTAAGTAATTGTACATAAGCATGCTAGTTACTTGTCTTTTAATTTAATGGGTTTTGTCTTTAATTACATGGGCTAACTAACCCATTAACTAGCCCATTAAAAGGAGTCCATTAAGTTGAGTAGGGTGTACTTTTGATAGACTAAGTCCATTAAGGTGCTAAGTCCATTAAGACTAACTAGTGAGCATTAGTAAACACTAAGCATAATTAGGAAACCATCAAGCCAAATAATTGTCATTAATAATTAACAATTATGGTTAAGTAGTCATAACGCTCCAATTATGACAAAAGTTTAACGTGTACCAAGTACGTAGCGTGTTTCAAACGACAAGTGACACTAACAGTCATAAAAGCATTCAAGGATCAAGTTAAGTGATTAAACACTTAATAACATGTTGTAAGGTATTAACGAAAGTAATTAACATGAATAAATATCCCAGAATATAATATAGCTCGATACGCACAAATACGCAGTTTCGTGAAAATATAAAGTCTAATTAAAAGTTAAAAAAGTCGGGTCGTTATAGGTTCAATAGTTGTTTATATGGTAAGTAGATTGTAATATCTATTCAAGCCAGCTAGTTAAAGTCGACATCATTATAGCTTTTACGATCTTAGGATCGCATTTATTTTAATTTATGTCTTTTTCTAATAAATATTGATAATGAAGAAATGTCAAATATATTATATTCACTTAATAAACTTCCTACAAGGAGACAAACCCAAAACAAAAAACGAAAATTTAAAGACATCACATAAATTGATTAGCCAAAAAAAAAATTAAGGGTGTGTTTGGTGAAACTAGCTGAGACTAATGCTGGCAGTTGAAACTTATTATTTTAGGTGTGTTTGACAAAGTAGGTGGAACTTGAAGCTTATAGTTATAAATTCAACAAACCAACAATAAAATTTATTATATCTAATTATTTGATGGATAATGATGTAATTTCTCATTCCATAAGCTAGAAGCTTATTTTAGAAGCCAGTGTAACTTATTTTTCCCAAAGCTTCTTTTTTCATAAGGTTTAGAATTTTTTCACCAAACAAAGCTTCTAACTTGAACTTATGAAAAAAAATAAGTTTAAGTTGCCATAAGCTTGTATGTCAAACATATCCTAAACCAAAAAACTAAAGTTTGAAGATGGAACTTTTTACATCACATAAATAGATTAGCCAAAAAAAGATATAAAACCTAAATCAAACCCAAAAAGTGAAATTTTTGCATCACGACTGAACAGACCATTAAAAAAAAGAAATTAAACCCAAAAGAAATCTATTTATCGTTTAAGTTAAAAGAGATGGTGGGTTCTTAGGTAAGGAAAAAGAAAGTGATATAGTGATCAAGAATATTTTCACGAGGTCAAGGTGAACCTATGCTTGAGTGCATAAAGGGTTTAAGGACTAACAATATTCGAACCTCTGACCTTAGTCGTGGATAACCCACATCGGTATCGTTTCGATTCCGACAGGGTGGCCGATTTGAGAGTCCACCAACAACCTAGCATACGAGGTTGAGTGGCCCAAAGACATGAAGGTTTCATAATTTGTAACATACCTGAAAGTCTTTACGTGAATGATCATATGAAACTTGTTCGTACGATAATGTGTATGCTATGTTACGTATTAGTAACGAATCTTCTCTTTAGGGTTTGAGAGCTATGTATTTATAGGCTCACGAATTAGGGTTTCGATAGAATCTCATCCCTAATTAAATGAGATCTTATCTCAACTAACTTACGTTATTTAAGGAAAATAATTTGAATTAATTATACCGAACATTCTTCTAGAATGTACTGGACCCTTATGCAAGTATACGAAACTCACATCATTTGGTATAGGCGCATAGAGTGCGGCTATACCCAGACCATGTGTCTTAAATGGTAATCAGCATGCGGGTCACGACTTTGGATGCGTATTCCGTATGGTCATGCGAATATGCGTATCATTAAGTCTCCCCAGTTCGATGTTATATACAATGACAAAAGGTGTATGACGTCGAACTTATTAAGAAAAAACTAATTCTCAAAACCAACATACTTTTTTATTCATATGTGAATGCATAGTTGGATTCCAAGTGTAACCCGATAGTGCATAAGATTATTTAAATATATATGCGTAACCGGGTACTGTGGTAGCATTAAATGCAATGTATGCGTGCAGTCACTAAACTGTCTTTTCGGCTGTATTTCCCACACCCGAGGTGATAACTGTCACTGTTTACCGAAAAGGTAATGATTGTAATTATGCAACTTCCTGGTGATGCTAATGTGCACCGAGCATCTTAACAAGGTATTTAGTTGAAGATTGTCACACGTATACGGTTGTGATTACATCCTTGTTATTTTTTAACTTACATATTTTATCTATAAATACCGTTTCGGCATATTTCATCTCTTAATCTTTTCCATCTACAGCCATTCATATCTTTTCATCTTCTCTGCCAGAAAACTCTTTTTCAAGGTATCCGATCGTACAAAGTTGTTTACCATACGTTTATACTTTTTTGCATTCTACTACGTAACCTTAGTTACATACTAACCACGTACGCATATTTTTACAATTTTGTTTTGTAGATGAAGATGGAATCTTATGCACCTGTTCCTGCTGTCGATTCTGGTAATCTCCCAAATGCTCCGCCTATTCGTTCAAAAACTGTACCCTCGCTTTATAAAGCCAATGAAGTTAGGAGCCTCGACAACCATAAGAGGTTTCTTGATGAAGGTATTTATTTGACAATCTGACTTGCTCTTTAATTGGACTATAAGCTTTTGTAACGTCATTGCTTATTTTGCTTCTTATTTGCAGGTCCAAGTGGTGTATCCCACGATTCTTCCCATGCAAAGCGTGCATGCCTGAATCCTGTTGACTCATCTACATTGATCCCCAATATCAAAGACTTTATGAAAGTTCCATTCACAGCTTTTGCCGAACAATTCGCTTTCTTACAATCTTGTGCACCCCTTCATTTAGTGCAGAAGTTTGCTGACCTTTATCCTGCTGAAGAGCTCTATGTTGATGCTCAATCTACATTATTCAATTTGGCCAAAGATTTTAACCTCCTTCACCAAAAATCAACTGCTCTTACTAATCCACCGGCAACATAATCAACAGATGCGGCCAAGATAAAGTTGTTAGAAGAGGACAATTCTAGACTTTCTACCCAACTTGCGGTTGCGGTAACTGCACATGTCCAGCCGGAGGAGCGCATAAATGTTATGATGTTAAAGAGACGGCAAGATCAAGATCAACACAACGCTGAGAAGAAATTCATGAAGTCCGAAATTTTATCTTTGTCTGCGAAGCTAAAGGAGGCAGAGAGTCATGTTGCCTTTCTCAACGATAGTTTTGGTGACTAGATTGCGGCCCAGAAATCATGGGGCACAAAACATGATGCAGTGAAGGCAGAGTATGACATCCTTCGAAAGGGTTTACCGACGATTGTGCAACACGCTCTTGACTGCAAAGCGGTTGAGCAGCGGTTTGGTGCAGCAATGGTGGCTGCGCGTTCTTATGAGCGAACCTTGTTCTGGGACGTTATTTGTCATGAGATGTATGTACCCCCTTCTATTCCTAGGAAAGTTTCTGCACTTCTCTCTGATGGCACAAAAGAAAGATGTGACCATGCCTTTGCCTTGCTGGAGCAGATACCCATTCCCCGTTTGGAACATTTGGTGAATGATGCCAACATCTCCGCCCAGCAGATTGTTAATGAAAAGTTCAACTGAACTTGTTAGGCTACCTGAAATGGATGTTGTTCGTCCATGTTGGGTAGCAATTTTTGTCAGTGAGGGATGGGCCTTGCAGTCTTGGAGGATTTGCATCCCTATATTATATTTTTCTTTTTTGTTTAAAGCAGGGTATGCGTCTGATCACTGCGTGCGAGGATGGCATATTCTCTTTAGTGTAGCGCAACGTTCCAGTAAAGTCACCCCTTTTATTATTTTTATATATTAGCATATACTAGTTTATATTTTGTGCAAGTCATGCTATGATGTTAAGCGTTAGACTTTATATTTTTTGCCCAACTGTAATTGGTAGGTTTAACTATTATAATCGAATATATCTATTGGTTATCTGCAATTATATCATTGTATTTCATGAAATCATTATGGCGGATATAACGATTCATTACAATTTCTATGCATGTCATAACTCTAATTTAGAATAAATGTCTTGACTTCATGACGGGAGCGACCCCTCAATCTTTTCATGATATTTTTATTCTTGTGCTAACAATCCAATGTTATACATAAAAGAAGCAAACCAATGCTTGTATGTTTATACTCAAGACTTTTATAAAAATTTTTATTAGTGTTTATGCATATACAATCCAATGTAATTTATCCGTATTATAGATAAACCAATGTCTATATTCAAGAGTCTTCCGGCCACGCCAATGTCCGGGTTATTTAAACAAGTAAACCAAACTTGTATTTTATAGTCTAGACTATGTAAGTCTCCGTCTTGCGCGGTGTACAAGCGTTTGAAACAATCCACTGTTTTACTACTGTCACCACTACAAATAGTATTAGTAACCAAACTAAACTATGCCACTTAAGACTCGGAGTGTATCCCTGTGCAGCTTAGGGGCATGCAATCAATAAATGTAAAAATACACAAGTTATTGGCTTAAACTGAATGATTCAATTTATTTCAAACATCTTTTTTGATCAACACTTAGTTGTCATGTTTACAATGGAAAATAGAAAATTACATAATAAGAATTCAAACAGTTATTTGGGGTGATCAATCCCTCTGTTGTTTTTCATATGTAGCACTGTTTAAGTGTTTGTGCATGTCAGGTGCGTTTTATTGCTTTTCCATCTAAACTTGCTAACCGATACGCCCCTGTATCGCTTACACCAATAACCTTGTATGGTCCTTCCCATTTGGGTCCAAGTTTACCCGTATCCTTCGCTCTACTTGCTTCATTCTTTCGCCACACCAGATCATCCAATTGGAAAGATAATGGTTGTACACGTTTATTATAATAGCTTGCGATTCTTTGCTTGTTGATTGCTTCTTTTATTGCCGCCATTTCCCTGCGTTCTTCAACTAAATTTAGATTTTCACGCAGTTCTTCGCTATTGTTACTTTCATTGAAGGATAATATGCGCATGGTTGTCACATTTATCTCGGCAGGTATTACTGCTTCGGACCCGTACACCGAGCTGAAAGGTGTTTCATTGGTTACGCCCTTTGGGGTCTTGCGGTGTGCCCATAACACGTTTGGTAGTTCATCTATCCAACCCTTCGGCACAACCCTAGTCTTTCTTTGATACCTAATATGATATCTCGATTTGTTACTTCACATTGGCCATTTGCCTGGGGGTGCACGACTGATGTGAATGTTTGTTTTACATTTAGTTCTTAGCACCAGTTACTGAATGGGTTTCCTTCAAATTGTGTACCATTATCACTCACAATTTCATTTGGTATTCCAAACCGACAAATGATATTTTCCCATACAAAATTGCGGATTTGTTTCCCTGAAATTGTTTTGAGCGGTTTAGCTTCTACCCACTTTGTGAAGTAATCTATAGCTACGACCAAAAACTTTACGCCTCCTGGTCCTGTGGGAAATGGTCCCACTATATCGATTTCCCATTTGTAAAATGGCTATGGAGACGCAACTGGTATCATTGGATGCCACAGAGCTTTACTCACCGGAGCATGCAGCTGACATGACCGACATTTGCGTATTATTTCCACAACATCTCTGTACATTGACGGCCAATATTATCAAGCCGCATTATCTTGGATTCCGCCATTTTATGTCCTGAATGCAAAGCGCACATTCCCTCATGTACCTCCCGGATAATGGATTCTGCTTGAGTTGGATTAAGGCATCGCAAATGAGGTCCCAAGAAAGATTCTCTATATAGGACTCCTTTGTCGAGCAAATACATTGGTGCTTTCATTTTCATTTTACTTGCCTTCGTTGAATCTATTGGCAATGTTCCGGTATTCAGAAATTCCACTATCGATGTCATCCAACTTGACTCTTCTTCCTCGACTGCGGCAGATGTGCCGTCTGTGTCAATGGATTTGACTTTTACTTCTTCCACCCAATTTTTTTTTTGAAGTGGCTGAACGTTAAAGGGGCTAACTTACTAAGCGCATCTACCTTTTTAATCAACGTTCTTGAAACCTGCATTATCTGGAATACATCGAAGTCTACTACAAGTTCTTGCACAAGCTTAAGATATTTTTGCATTGACTCATCGTGTGCCTCGAATATACTGTTGAATTGATTTGCAACCAACTGCAAATCAACATATACTGATAACTCTTTTACTTCCAAGTATTTTGCTACGCGAATTCAAGATAATAATGCTTCATGCTCAGCTTCATTATTTATTATAGGGAAGCTAAAACGCAGCGTGAAGGTATACTCATCTCCTTCTGGACTTTTTAGGACTATTCCTGCCCCTGCGCCTTTTTGACCACAGGCCCCGTCTGTGCGCATTTCCCACAACTGTTCGGGTGGAGGTGGTATTTCTTTTGATTCGTGCGAGATTTCAATAACTCCAGCTGTTTCAGCCAGATAATCTGCTAGGACTTGACCTTTTACTGCACTTCTTGGTGAGAAACTTATCTTGTGCTCACCTAATTCAATAGACCATTTGGTCATGCGACCAGAGTTTTCTGGTTTATATAGCACCTGCTCAACAATTTGATAGCGAATGTGAATTTGCAAGAAATTTTCAAGCAATTTTAGGCTTTTAACAATATTTTGTTTTTTGCCATACCTGCTTTATTGGTTGGTCTGTTAAGACCATTATTGGATGCGCTTGAAAATATCTCCTAAAGCGTCTTGCCGTATGCACAAGCGCATAGACGAGTTTTTCAATGGCAGGGTAATTTAATTCGCTTCCAGTTAAGGCTTTACTAACAAAATATACAGGCATTTGTACCTATTCGCATAGCTTAATACATATGATTTTAAATGATAACTAAGTTTTAGTTTAAAGTGCGTACCTTTCCCCTGTTTACTATCAACACTGAACGTATTGCTTCTTTTGATGTTGCTAAGTAAAGTATTAACGTTTCTCCTGCAACAGGCGCAATCATCGTAGGGAACTCCTTTAACAAATTTTTCATCTCTTGGAAAGTAACTTCCGATTCTTCTATCCATTTGAAATCCATTTTTTTCAAACAAATTTTCAGCGTCCCGAAAAATGGCAACGATCGTTCTGCGAATTTTGAAAAGAATCTCATCAACGCGGCCAACTTTTCCATTAAAATTTGTACCTCCTTCTTACTTCGAGGTGACGGTATACTTTCGATGGCTTCTATTTTCTTTGGATTTGCGCGTATTCCGCGCTCAGTGATTATATGGCCGAGAAATTTCCCTTCCTCTTCTCCAAAGCTACATTTTGACGGATTGAGCTTCATGTTTATCTTTCTTAATGACGCAAATGTTTCTAATATATCATCCAATAAACTTTGCTCTGTAATGTTTTTTATAACCAAATCGTCTACGTACGCCTCTAAATTCTGCCAATTTGGCTTTTAAAAGCCTCATCTATTACGCGTTGGTATGTTGCCCCCGCATTTTTCAAACTAAACGGCATTTTTGTGTAACAATAAATACCTTGGCTGGTGTGGAAGGCAGTTTCGTCTTCATCCTCCGCAGCCGTCTGTATTTGATGATATCCTTTTTATGCATCCAAAAAACATTTATACCTGAAACCAGCTAGCGATTCCACTTTCCAGTCTATTTCTGGTAGAGGATAATTATCCTTGGGACATGCCTTATTAATATCTGTGAAGTCGACGCACATACGCCAAGACCTATCGGGTTTCTTTACCAGTACTAGGTTGATACCCAAGTTTGGTATCGCACTTCTCGCAATATGTTTGCTTTAACTAATTTGTCGACTTCTGCCTTTAACCATTTACTTCTTTCTGGTGCCATACCGTGTTTCTTTTAGCGTACATGCGTTAGGCTTGGGTTTGCATTAAGCCTATGTTCAGCTATTTCTCTTGGTACGTCAGTCATATCTGCTTCTTTCCATGCGAACACGTCCGTATTAGAAGCTAATATGTTACGGAGTTTAAACTTTTTTTCATCAGACAATCCTCCGTCGATCTTATTTTTTGGTCCGGATATCGCGTGTTTGCAATAATCATGCAACTTCACAGTTGCTCTTTTTCACTTGGCTGTTTTTCTGCATGTTCTACAGCCGCCACACTTGCATCTTGTGTTTCTGATCTTATTGTCGCGATTCCTAATTGAGTTGGGAATTTTATAAGACCGTGCACCGTGGAGGGAATGGCCTTCAACCGTTGCAATGTTGTGCGTCCCAAGAGCGCATTATATTTTGAGTAAGATCTCACTACAACAAATTCTACTATTGTACTTCTTACTAACTCCTTATTATCATCATCTACTAGCTCTAATTCCAGCTCGATGATCCCAATTGGCCATGCGGATTTGCCAGAAAATCCTGACAATGCGGTGCTGGGAGCTATTAGTTTTGTCCTAACCGTTCCAAGTAATCGTTGGAAACAGTGTTCGTACATTATATCTATGCCGCAACCGGTATCTATGTGCAATTATTTTATGATGTACTTGCAGCTTTTAACGTGCCCTTTAATTGTAATGGGCGCATCTAATGGCTCCTGCGCAACTGCCGGGAATAAGATGGGAGCGTTCTCCCATTCCTCTGACAATTCTATTTTGCGTCGCTGATTTTCTCGCCCGCTAATGACCATGTTGATAGTTTTCTCTGTTTCCCTTCCATCGTTCTTTCTTTGCCATGGATACTTTTTTTCTCCTTTTGGATTCTCACTTGATGCTTTTCCACTCTTCTTCAAGTGTTGCAATCTTCCTCTTTTGAGTTCAGCAACTACCTTTTCGATTAGATGCCGACATTCATTGGTTTCATGATCATAATCATCATGAAAATCACAAAACTTACTTTTGTCTCTATTCCTATATTTTGACAAAGGTATCGGGGGATAGAAATCTTTGCATACTGCCTCTGTAGCCAATATTTCTTTTGGTGTTTTTGTGAGGTCTTTTATTAATGCAACATTATTAGCGTGATTATTTGTACACATTTGACTTCCTTCCCCTTTATTATTGTTAAACTTGCGGTATTTATCATTATTGTAATTACCGACTCGGGATAGCCCATTATTACCATAACGCTTGCTAGATTCTGACACTCTTCCTTGCGTCCGATAATAATCGTCATCAATATCCATGTTTGAGGAGGTGTTTCCACGATTTTGTTTGACGTCCTCCTGCGCACGCATATAGTCATGCGTTTCTTTTATAGCTTCTGCGAATTCTGGTACTCTTCTGCACAACCGCTGCCACAAAGAGAGATGTCTGTCCGTGTCTATGCAATGTATAAAGCTGGACACCTTCTGACACTCTTGGAGGTCCTATATTTTGGCCACTTCCTTGGTGTACCTGTCTATGACTTCCCCAAAACTTTCTTTTAGTTTTTGTTTGATGCCATGGCATTCGACACGTGTTCTTTTGCGGGCGCGTAGATTGTGGAAATTTAATAGGAATCATGAGCGCAGATCCGCAAAGCCTGTAATGCTTTGGGCTGGCAAGTTGTCGAACCATTCCCTTGCTACCCCTTGTAGTACTATTGATAGCATATGGCATGCTACTGTGTCACCCCAGCTGTGTGTTCTTGCGGTTCCTTCAAATTTTTGCAAAAAATTATCTGGATCTGACACCCATCGTAACTTCCCAATGTTAAAGGTAACACAGGAGTTACTATAAAAGGATGATTTGCGATATGCGACACAAATTTTCCTGTTGTAGGAGCTAGCTTAAGACTTTGTTTAGTTTTTTGTCCTTGCATTACCGCGAACCAGTTGTTCATAAATTCTTGTACTCGTGCTGGTTCGTTGAAAGCTGGTGTCAAATGCGGTGGCGCAACTTGCTGCAACTGAGATATAAAGCTATTGGATTGGGTCAGAATATATTGCGTTCAATTATATAGATTGCTTACAGCATTAAAAATTGGCTGTGAACACTCATATGCCGTTGACCCTTGTTGTAGTGTTAGCATAATATATGAACCGTTTGGGTTTCTCAGTCCCATCTGCCCGATTCTTTCTTGAGCATTCTCTGTTGTAACCCTCTCGATCGGAGTTTCAGGCTCGATCGAAGTGATGATCGGTATGGTACCTACACAGGTAGTTTTAACCTTGAAACCCGGTGGAATGGTTTCGCTTTGAGAACCAAAGCTCAAATTTCTTGGAGGCAGATCTTCAAATGGTTTGATGCCAGTTCCTGTTTGTAACACGCTTCCATCGGGAGAGTGCCACCAATTCTTATATGGTTCTTTTAGAACCATTTCTGATGCAGATGGTCCTGTTTCTACATTTGATGTCAATGGAGGCTTCGATGTGCCTTTGACTGGCGCATGTGGCGTCGGTGGTGTATTCATAACAATCGTTGTAGATGTTTGAAACCCTGAACTTACTGGAGAATCCGATCGCCCCTGATTTTTGGCATTCTTGTTTCCTCCACCCATACTTTGCTGACAATTTTGAAAACCTGAAAGTGACCGATTAATTTAAACAAAAAATTTTATGGAAAAAACATATAATAAATTACATACGACGTAAATTCTAATTTATTTGTTCATATAACCGGTCCCACGGATGGCGCCAAATGATCAAGCATATTTTTACGAGGTCAAGGTGAACCTACGCTTGAGTGCATAAAGGGTTTAAGGACTAACAATATTCGAAACTCCGACCTTAGTCGTGGATAACCCACATCGGTATCGTTTCGATTTCGATAGGGTGGCCGATTTGAGAGTCCACCAACAACCTAGCATACGAGTTTGAGTGGCCCAAAGACATGAAGGTTTCATGTGTATGCTATGTTACGTATTAGTAACGAATCCTCTCTTTAGGGTTTAAGAGCTATGTATTTATAGGCTCACGAATTAGGGTTTTGATAGAATCTTATCACTAATTAAATGTGATCTTATCCCAACTAACTTACGTTATTTAAGGAAAAGAATCCTAATTAATTATACCGTACATTCTTCTAGAATGTACTGGACCCTTATGCAAGTATACGAAAATCACATCATTCGGTATAAGCGCATAGAGTGCGGCTATACCCAGACCATGTGTCTGAAATGGTAATCAGCATGCGGGTCAGGACTTTGGATGCGTAATCCGTATGGTCATGCGGATATGCGTATCATTATATAGTCTCAACAAAATGTCTTCAAGAGTTTGGAAGCTATATTTTAGAGTTGTTGTGGGTCTAGGTTATTACGAGTATATATGGCAGGGAGAGGGTATTGTTTTGTTTTCTAGATTATAGGAACAACGATCCTGAATCTACTTGCCTTAGTATAACAAAAGTAGCGAAGGCAATTGGTTTAACAAAAGTAGTGAAGGCAATTGATTTGACTGGTATTGACTTCTCATCCTCGTTTGTTAAAACAATTAATAATGGTGCTCAAACATACTTTTGGTGGGACCATTGGCTAGATAACGTAAGCTTTAAAGATATGGTCAAAAGGCTCTATTGTCCAGAGGCAAACAAGAACCTAACTATTTTTTTTATTATTTATTTTTTTTATTTTTTTTTGAAAGGCAAGGCCCCAAAGTGAGGTTGGTGGGGATTGAACCTGGTCCCCTTTGAAAATTCCCAAGCACTCAACCACTCAACCACCCCTTTGGGGTTAAGAACCCAACTGTTAATTGTAAGACCCTGTTCTAATTTCTGTTTTGTTTGTGAAGACCTGTCCTAATCCATCCGGATGAAGCCCATATCGATTATAAACGATTCACAACAGTTGATTACATTGCGAGGTACTTGACCTCTATATGATACATTTTACAAACATTGCATTCATTTTTGAAAAGACAATCTTTCATTACATCAAAAGTTGACGGCATGCATACCATTTCAAAATATATCTATCTATAATTGACTTAATAATAATCTTGATTAACTCAACGACTTGAATGCAACGTCTTTTGAAATATGTCATGAATGACTCCAAGTAATATCTCTAAAATGAGCAAATGCACAGCGGAAGATTTCTTTCGTACCTGAGAATAAACATGCTTTCAAGTGTCAACCAAAAGGTTGGTGAGTTCATTAGTTTATCAAAAATAATCATTTCCATCATTTTAATAGACCACAAGATTTCATATTTCCATTTCTCATAAACATACGTCCTATACATAGAGATAAAAATATCATTCATATGGATTGAACACCTGGTAATCGACATTCACAATATATATATATATATATAAGAATATCCCCATCATTCCGGGATCCTCCTTCGGACATGATATAAATTTCGAAGTACTAAAGCATCCGGTACTTTGGATGGGGCTTGTTGGGCCCGATAGATCTATCTTTAGAGTTCGCGTCAATTAGGGTGTCTGTTCCATAATTCTTAGATTACCAGACTAAATAAAAAGGGGCATATTCGATTTCGATTATTCAACCATATAATGTAGTTTTGATTACTTGTGTCTATTCCGTAAAACATTTATAAAAGCGCATGCATTCTCAGTCCCAAAAATATATATTGCAAAAGCATTTAAAAAGGGAATAATGAAACTCACGCATATAAATATTGTAAAAAACAGTTAATAAAGCATTTGCATGTATTCTCAGCCCAAAAATGTAATGAGTAAAAAGGGAGCAAATGAAACTCACTATACTGTATTTTGTAGTAAAATACATATGACGACATTGAACAATGCAGGGTTAGCCTCGGATTCACGAACCTATATCATTTATATGTATATTAACACACATAATTAAAATAGAGCAAATTTAAGTATTATTCCTAGTGATATAATTATTATATTTAATAATTTATAGGTTTCCTTAGTAATTTAGTTAGATATATTTATTTTATTTATTTTAGATAGATAATTATTATTTATTATAAAAATACTAATAGAGTTATGTTATATCTATTAAATATATTTTTATATAGTTAATATTTATTTGTTATAATATTAATAATAGGAATAACATTAATAATAATGATACTTATAATAATAACAATAATAATAATAATAATAATAATAATTATAATATTAATAATGATGTTAATATTGATAAAAGTGATAATAATGATAAAATATATAAAATTTTTAATAACGATAGTAATAATAGTAATAAAATAATAATAATATAAATGTTAAATAAATAAAAAAATGTAAATTTTAATAAAGATAATAACTTTACTATAAAAGTTAAGTTTTAATAAAAATTACAGTTTTAATAATAATGATAACTTTGATAATTGTAGTTATAATGCTAATTTTAATAGAAATGATAATAATAATAATAATTCTAATAAAAATGATAATTTTTGTAAAAGTGATAATGATAATAATTCTTAATAATAATAATAATACCTATTAATGATAATCATATTGATAATAATAAAGGTATTATTGACAATAATACTTATGTTAACCATAATAATAATAATGATAATAATATTTATAAAAATGATAGTAATCTTAATACTAGTGATAATAATGATCATATTATGAGTATTAGGGATAATATCAGTTAATCATAATAACAACATTAATAATAATAATAATAATAATAATAATAATAATAATAATAATAATAATAATAATAATAATAATAATAATAGAAATGAAAGTAAGAGTGTATACCCCTTTAAAAGCCTTTTCTAAATGAAAGAACACGCACTAGCAGTTTCAATTCATTATCATCTCCTATTCGAAAACATTATCATACATCATGATCCTCATCACTTTCGTCCATTACCATCATCATCAAAGTATCAGGTATTATCATCTTCGATTAACACTTCGTTCAACACATCTCTTCCTATAATCGTGCTGCAACATATAACCTTTGTCATACATCATCATCATTTTCATCTTATATCAACACAACATCATCTTTATCATTGTAGTGTTATATGAAAGAAGGGTTGGTTTATTTGCAAGTGGGTATTTAAAAATGGCTTTCTGGTTCGGTTATTAATAGGAATAGAAACTGACGAGCAGCAGGAAACAACATATATCGTGGCCATCACCATCATAGGCCCATCATCTTGTTTTCATTATTATCATGTCGACATCTTCACTCATCATCTCCATCATAATTATACAGGTACATGAAGTTATCGAAGAAAGAAGAAGAAAAGAAAAAAGAAAAAAATATACATGAGTAACAGTGAGGTTCTAATTAGGAAGACGGAAAAATAAAATAGCAGATAAATGGATACGCGGATTGTGTAATCTCTTGGCCATCATTGTAGTAATAGTAGTCTGTTTTGGTTGTGGGTGTGTGTTGGGCTACCGTAGAGAGACAGCAAACATAAATAGAACTAAGAAAGAAAACGTGTATAAGAGGATGGTGATTTTAGAGGGTTTATGGTGGTGGTTGAGTAGTAAAACAGGAGATAGAATTACGATTGTAGTAGTTGTAACCAAAGATGTTCAGGTTGGATTTTGATCGAGTAGCAACAAGCCTAGATAATGATGATGGTTTCGTTGGTGATTGATTGCTGTGATGAGAGTGGTGGAGTTTAATAATGGGTTGCAGGAGAAGACGGTCACCGGTGTTGGGTTGTGGTTTTTATCGATATAATCCAAGAAGAAGGAGAATGATATTGACAGATATATATGTGTATTCAATGTATATGTATATATTACCTAAACAAATGAAAAGGATTTGAAAGTTAGTGGAATAAGTATTATGAAAGTAAATCAATTACTTGTGTCCAAATTAAAATAGTAAAGTAGTTGTGTGTTGTTTGAATTGGTCTCCCATATGATAAAGACACAGTACGTTTAAAGTAGGATTCATAATTCACGGACTAATAATAATAATAATATAATAATAAACCTAAGGTCTATGATGAATTGAAATGTAACAGAATGTACAGAAATATTTAACATTATCTATCGACACTTACTAAAGATAGTATTTCGTACCCCGTTGTTTACATAGTGGCGAATAAAAGTGTTCAGACAAAACTTACAATTTTAAATTAATTATCTTTATTTATTTTAATCAATATTGTAGTTCAGGTTATTAATTGTTTTAAAATTATTAAATAATAATTAAATTACTGTCCGCGCTCGATTCTGGGTAAAATATAAAAAAGATGTTAAAATTAAATAACTAGGTCCTAAATACATTTTTAGTAAGCCTAAAATTTATAGAATTCATTTTCGGATCACTATTTATTTTAAAAACATATAAGTTTGAATTGAACTTCTCTAAATACTAATTGAAACGTTCAACGAGTATTACAATCATTTAATATTTATTTATTTATTTATTTATTTATTTATTTTTATACTTTTATGTATATATAGATATGTCTTAAATAATAATAATTATTATTATAATATCATAGTTCATAACAACAACATTAAATATATCAGATTATACATCCAATTATTATTTACATATATACACACATATCTATTTACAATTAATTGTTCGTGAATCGTCGGAAATGGTCGAAGGTCAATTGATTACATGAATATAAATTTCAAAATTTTCGAGACTCAACATTATAAGTTTTGCTTATCGTGTCGGAAATATATAAAGATTAAAGTTTAAATTTGGTCGGAAATTTCTCGGGTCATCACAGTACCTACCCGTTAAAAGAAATTTCGTCCCGAAATTTGAGTGAGGTGGTCATGGCTAACAATAAAAATGTTTTCATGACGAATATGAGTTGATGAATAGAGTTTTATCATCATTGAGTAACATGGATAAAATCATTTGATTTTTGTGAAGAGTACAAATGAAGCTATCACCAAAGAGTGACATGAGTAGGTATAGATTCGTCATATCTTTTGATGTAGATAGGATTGATTTCTATGTTCGAGAGTTTTGGAGAAAATCTTCGTAATAAGATTTGATTCTTCGGTAATCAAGGGAATTAGGATCCGCTTTAAATGCGATCATCTGTTTTGATTGCTCTGTCAGATATTTTACTATAAATCTACCCTCTTTGTTTCCTTTATATTTTGGAGTCCCATGCTTCTGTTTTTCTCATCTCGACCTTAAGTCAAGCGAATAATGGTCCAGAATTCGTAGATATGAAATTTGAAATGAACTTAATGTTCTAAGAAGGAAATCGTAATGGCACGATCTTGATTTGTCAAATTACCAGAATATCCGGAAAGATAGAACTATCAAGAATATATGTTCTTAATATGTTTGGAAATTTAGTAGAATGTAAGAGTCGTGTAAATGGCACATGATGACGGTATGTTCTGTGAATCATCACGTTCCATTAGAAACTCAGCATGACTTACTGTAATATAATCACGTTGATCAAGTGTCATTATATTATACTAACTCATGCATCAGTTCCCAACATTACTTCAATAACATTCATATTTTAAGCTCGAAAGTTTACAAAATATAGAAACTAACAGTTTCTATATGATGTAACACTGATAGGACGAAGAGATTAATGATTTCAGATAAGAATAATTATAAAAATATCTTCAGAAATATGGAGGATATTTATAATGAAAGATACGATGATATCTTTGAATATCTAAGATCAGAGGATGATGGAGACTATTGTCTGCAAAGGTGTAGAGTAACGAGCAAGATATTCGCTAAAGACTTCAGCAGACATTGAATCATTTAGATTCTTTCAAGTCAAACTTATTCTTTGTGATTTGCCCACGGCTTTCTTCATAGTTTCGCATAATCTGCTTTTCGGTACTAAATTTTTCTATTGAATGTTTCCAATATAATTATACACGGGAAGCACGAAGAGGTATATAATTTTGGACGAGAATATTTATGAAAATATCCTCAGAAATATCGAAGATATTGATGATCATATTTTGGAATTTCTAAGTTCGATGGTTGATGGAGAAAGATTTTCCGCAAGATTTTAACATGACTTCGGAGCAAGATATTCTCTAAAGATTTCAACGGATTCAGAATTTCCTGAATTCTTTGAATATAGGGTATGATCCTTGTATTTGTCCTTGGTCTCCTTTGTGGTTAGCTCAATCCATTTTCCAATTCCAATTTTTCTGAGCTTTTCCAACATATCATTCTTTATCATCAAACTTTCGATGATTAAGGTCGTTTATGGTAGTCTATGGTTTCTGCTACTTCATTCAGCTTTTTCAACATTCAAAATATTGATTTGTAGACTGAGTGCTTTTCAGTTTCATAATGAAAGATCATAACTCTAAGAGATAAACGTTATACATATAACTGTTGATGTAGATATGCTGTGAGTTTTCAAAGTACTAATTGCTGATTCCCGGTAATTGGTGTGACAGTTCTCGTTACAAGATGCGGATGAGTATATAATAGGGTTTCAATGAATAAATATAATGATTTATCAGAATGATTTAATCCAAGAAGCAACGAGGTTGCTGGTACGTCTGCTGGTAATGTGGTGGAATATAAAAAAATTTCTCCGGTATCAAAAGGGTAATTGTATATATATCAGAATTATAGTAAGACTACTTCAAATGAAAAGTCGAAGTTGACTTACTGGAGCTGTGACAAAATTGACTACTTTGAAAAGGAATTGCAAAGTTATTTTTGCTAATAAATGTCAAAGGATCTGACGCGGCTACGTGTTAAATTTTTACTCAGTTGCCGAGAGTTTCTCAGGTGCATAACTATATGCATCAATCTTTTCTTCCGTAGATGAAGTGCGGTTGGTTCATCCTATCGATTGAGGCGTTTTCAAGAATCTTGAAAGGTTTGAACGCAAATTGTAATCGTCAAGATACAAATGAGGTTTAAGGTGAAATCAAGTGGCAAACTTGAAGACTTGTTTAGTTTCATATGTTATAATCAATATTTTAATTCATTTTAATTGTCCACTGTTGGTAGTCCTCAGTTGATTAGTCTACAGTTAGCTAGGAACAGTTAGCGTGGATTCTTAACAAAATTTTTCTCATAGTTAATTTGTTTGTTTGTAACAAATTTTATTTTGTCCAATGTTTTCTTCATTATGCCACTTGTTGGATTCTGAGAAGTAAAAATCCAAATTTGAAATTTGAATGGAAATGGTTATTCTGTGGTGAACGAATATGTATATATGTGTATTTGAGCAGTGTTGTTAATGACTACTGAATCTGAATTGAAGAATGTACAGTGTAACTTATTAATGTGAAATCTTAAATATTCCTCGAGTATTACCTACCCGTTAAAATATTTTCATCATTAACAGTCTGTACGAAAGAATTTTTAATCACAATCTTTATAAAAATATATATATACACATATATTTTCTTCAGATGTAATTATGGATTTAATGAGTCAATATAATATTAGACTCATTTGATTTTCGGTTTGAGCTAGAATAAGTAATCTCTAAAATTATTAGGATCCACATATTCTTCGCAAAATATTGATGAAGTTATGGTCCAATACTTCATCGTTAATTGCTGTTGGTACTCCTTGGTATCTATGGTACGTATGATGTTGAAGTTCGTGGAACAGATTGTGAAATTGAGGCTTGAGATGCGGATGTTGTTGTTGGTGATGTTGTTGATGTCGGTAATGTTGTTGAAGCTGGTACATTTTGCACCATACTTTTCACGGCTACAACTCGGGTGCGAAGCTCGTTGACTTCTTCTATTATTCCGGGATGATTGTCGGTCAGAATGAGCGGATGAATGAGGTTTAGAATTTTTAGATAAAATATAATCATGGCGAGATACTCTGGAAATGAGAGAGAAAATGGTGTCTCGAACAGGTTCGCCGGTAAACGCTTCAGGTTCATTGTCAAGAGGTGAATTCGGTTGGCGGAAGGGATCGCCTTCTCCGCGTCTCCATTGATTAAGTCGACTACGAACCCATCAGATGAATTGATAATGGTTGATTGGTTGATTCATGCCGATGACACTGTTTTCGGAGCTTAGGCGAACATCTATGTCGGAATAGCTGTCGGAATAATTATCGGAATAGCTATCGGAATAGCTATCGGAATCTGAGGGACTCGAACTGGTTGCAGGATTCATCTCGTACGATTAGATGAAGGATTTTCGATAAGAAATAGATTATAGGATGTAGATTAGTACCCTGCAATACATAATTTACATATGCATATATAATACTAAAATCCCACAAGTTACGGAGAAATCTACGGATGCTGTCAGGCAAAGGTAACAATAATAGATATGCTAAGATATGGATTAACAGATACGCTAATATATGAATTTGTCTATACACTATTCATGCAATCAAAGCAGTAAAATGTGTCTAGACTAAGAATAATGAGTAAGTGATTTCCTAAGGATGATAAGCAGATGATTTTCGACAAAAATGATAAGCAAAACTTTTAACATGCAGACACGGTCGAAGTCCAGACTCACTGATGCATCTAAACAACTATCTGTTAGACATACCAATGCAAGACCTGGTTCGCTAAGACCACCGCTCTGATACCAACTGTGAAGACCTGTCCTAATCCATCCGGACGAAGCCCATATCGATTATAAACGATTCACAACAGTTGATTACATTGCGAGGTACTTGACCTCTATATGATACATTTTACAAACATTGCATTCATTTTTGAAAAGACAATCTTTCATTACATCAAAAGTTGACGGCATGCATACCATTTCAAAATATATCTATCTATAATTGACTTAATAATAATCTTGATTAACTCAACGACTTGAATGCAACGTCTTTTGAAATATGTCATGAATGACTCCAAGTAATATCTCTAAAATGAGCAAATGCACAGCGGAAGATTTCTTTCGTACCTGAGAATAAACATGCTTTCAAGTGTCAACCAAAAGGTTGGTGAGTTCATTAGTTTATCAAAAATAATCATTTCCATCATTTTAATAGACCACAAGATTTCATATTTCCATTTCTCATAAACATACGTCCTATACATAGAGATAAAAATATCATTCATATGGATTGAACACCTGGTAATCGACATTCACAATATATATATATATATATATATATATATATATATATATAAGAATATCCCCATCATTCCGGGATCCTCCTTCGGACATGATATAAATTTCGAAGTACTATAGCATCCGGTACTTTGGATGGGGCTTGTTGGGCCCGATAGATCTATCTTTAGAGTTCGCGTCAATTAGGGTGTCTGTTCCCTAATTCTTAGATTACCAGACTAAATAAAAAGGGGCATATTCGATTTCGATTATTCAACCATATAATGTAGTTTTGATTACTTGTGTCTATTCCGTAAAACATTTATAAAAGCGCATGCATCCTCAGTCCCAAAAATATATATTGCAAAAGCATTTAAAAAGGGAATAATGAAACTCACGCATATAAATATTGTAAAAAACAGTTAATAAAGCATTTGCATGTATTCTCAGCCCAAAAATGTAATGAGTAAAAAGGGAGCAAATGAAACTCACTATACTGTATTTTGTAGTAAAATACATATGACGACATTGAACAATGCAGGGTTAGCCTCGGATTCACGAACCTATATCATTTATATGTATATTAACACACATAATTGAAATAGAGCAAATTTAAGTATTATTCCTAGTGATATAATTATTATATTTAATAATTTATAGGTTTCCTTAGTAATTTAGTTAGATATATTTATTTTATTTATTTTAGATAGATAATTATTATTTATTATAAAAATACTAATAGAGTTATGTTATATCTATTAAATATATTTTTATATAGTTAATATTTATTTGTTATAATATTAATAATAGGAATAACATTAATAATAATGATACTTATAATAATAACAATAATAATAATAATAATAATAATAATAATAATAATAATAATAATAATAATAATAATAATGATAATATTAATAATGATGTTAATATTGATAAAAGTGATAATAATGATAAAATATATAAAATTTTTAATAACGATAGTAATAATAGTAATAAAATAATAATAATATAAATGTTAAATAAATAAAAAAATGTAAATTTTAATAAAGATAATAACTTTACTATAAAGGTTAAGTTTTAATAAAAATTACAGTTTTAATAATAATGATAACTTTGATAATTGTAGTTATAATGCTAATTTTAATAGAAATGATAATAATAATAATAATTCTAATAAAAATGATAATTTTTGTAAAAGTGATAATGATAATAATTCTTAATAATAATAATACTTATTAATGATAATCATATTGATAATAATAAAGGTATTATTGACAATAATACTTATGTTAACCATAATAATAATAATGATAATAATATTTATAAAAATGATAGTAATCTTAATACTAGTGATAATAATGATCATATTATGAGTATTAGGGATAATATCAGTTAATCATAATAACAACATTAATAATAATAATAATAATAATAATAATAATAATAATAATAATAATAATAATAATAATAATAATAATAATAATAATAATAATAATAATAATAATAATAATAATAATAATAATAATAGAAATGAAAGTAAGAGTGTATACCCCTTTAAAAGCCTTTTCTAAAAAAATTGCTCCCTGCGACACTCGAACCCCTGACCTCTCGCTTGACACAACCACACCCAAACCACCCCACTGTCTCATTTCATCTGTCTAAATCCAGAACCGAATTTACTTAAACTTCCTATTCTGTTTCCCCTTTTCTTCATCTCCGGCCCAATCATTTAAAAACCGAAGCCCAACATAAAATAAGAACATAGTCCAACAACGATTTCGGCCCAAGCAAAAAAAAAAAAAAAAGGAGCATGTAGCCCAAGAAAACGAATAGATGGATTTAATCAGAATTAAGTCATCGAAGTTTTTAATCGCAATTGGGGGAAAGTAGGGTTAGTGTGTGTCGGCTAAAAGGGAAGTAAAGAACACGCACTAGCAGTTTCAATTCATTATTGAAAGGACCCGTTCATATACATTATAAACGATTCACAATAGTTGATTACATTGCGAGGTATTTGACCTCTATATGATACATTTTACAAACATTGCATTCATTTTTAAAAGACAATCTTTCTTTACATCAAAAATTGACAGGCATGCATACCATTTCATAATATCCACTATCCAACTATAAATTGATTTAATAATAGTTTTTGATGAACTCAATAACTCGAATGCAACGTTCTTCGAAATATGCTATGAAAGACTCCAAGTAATATCTTTAAAATGAGCAAATGCATAGCGGAAGATTTCTTTAACACCTGAGAATAAACATGCTTTAAAGTGTCAACCAAAAGGTTGGTGAGTTCATTAGTTTATCATAATCATTTATTTCCATCATTTTAATAGACCACAAGAATTTCATTTCCAGTTCTCATAAATATACGTCCCATGCATAGAGACAAAAAAAATAATCATTCATATGGTGAACACCTGGTAACCGACATTAACTAGATACATATAAGAATATCCCCTATCATTCCGGGATCCTCCTTCGGACATGATATAATTTCAAAGTACTAAAGCATCCGGTACTTTGGATGGGGTTTGTTAGGCCCAATAGATCTATCTTTAGGATTCGCGTCAATTAGGGTGTCTGTTCCCTAATTCTTAGATTACCAGACTTAATAAAAAGGGGCATATTCGATTTCGATAATTCAACCATAGAATGTAGTTTCACGTACTTGTGTCTATTTTGTAAATCATTTATAAAACCTGCATGTATTCTCATCCCAAAAATATTAGATTTTAAAAGTGGGACTATAACTCACGCATATAAATATTGTAAAAACAGTTAATAAAGCATTTGCATGTATTCTCAGCTCAAAAATGTAATGAGTAAAAAGGGAATCAAATGAAACTCACGCATATAAATATTGTAAAACAGTTAATAAAGCATTTGCATGTATTCTCAGTCTCAAAAAAATGTAAAGAGTAAAAGGGAATCAAATGAACTCACGCATATAAATATTGTAAAACAGTTATTAAAACAGTGCATGTATTCTCAGCCCAAAAATGTAATGAGTAAAAGGGAGCAAATGAAACTCACCATACTGTATTTCGTAGTAAAAATACATATAACATCATTGAACAAGTGTAAGGTTGGCCTTGGATTCACGAACCTAAATTATTCATATATATAGTTATGTATTTGTCAATATTTGTCTAATACATTAAGTTAAGTCATAGTGTACCACAACCCTAATGCTCGAGTCTAATATGCAAAGGTCGACAAACTTAGTTTGACTCAAAATGATTTACAAAATTTAAAAATGATTATTATATAATTTTATATATCGTCGTTTTATATTTTTAAAAATATTTATAAAAGATTTAATAGAGTAGATTATATAATTCATTTATTAATAAATACAATTTTATATTAAAGTATACTTTTATATATCTTAAGTATTAAAATTTATAAAGTGCACTTAGTATCATAAAAATATTATGATAGATTCTATTGAGGTAATTACATAATTTGTATTACACATTTTTTTTTATTTGATAAAATAGCATTGATAATAATAATAAGTAACAGTCGTGTTATTTTGTAATAATAATTATTATTATTTTATTAATAAAAATCAATATTTATATTTACTAAAAAAATGATATTATGGTAAAATGATAATTATAATTATGATATCTTTAATATTTACGATACTTTTAATAATAATACTAGTAATGATAAAAATAATAAGAACGATAATTTTATCTACATCAATAACTTTAAATTTCATCATGATACTCATACTCATTATTTCCTAATACATTTGTTGATAGTTCTTAAATCGTCTTTTATATCGCGTTCATTTTAATGATAATAATAGTAATCATAATAATTAAATGTTAGTGTTACTAGTTTTAATTATAATACTAATAATAATAATTGTCATGATAATAATAATACTAATAATCTATTTTAACGATAATAATAATAATAATACTAATTATAACTTTTAATGATAATAAATGAGTAATAATAAAAATAACAATTTTTAAGGATGATACTTTTAACAGATAATGATAATAATAATGATAATAATAATAATAATAATAATAATAATATTTAAATAAAATTTAGAACGACGATAATGACGACGATAATAATAATCATTTTTACACAATTTCAAATGGCTATAACTTCTAATTCGTTCATCGGAACGATTCGACATCTAAAGGAAAAGTTCTTAATTTTTCGCTAGCTTTCCAACGACATGCATATCTTATATCTTATCTCATCCCTAGTATAACAACCTTTAAGATTCAACATAACCTATCTAAGAGCAATATCAAATATACAAGCATGCACAATCCTATTTTCTCGAGCACTAGTCAGGGATACACTATTAGTATATAAAAATTAAATTAGGAGTACTCACTTATCAATATTGAGATTCAATATTGCAGGAAAGGTACGTAAACACAACGGAGACGATAAACACTAGATTGACCTCATGAGCATACCCAATGATTCATACCCATAACCTCCATAGCTATAACCCATAATTTCCTTAGCCATATCCTACTCATAAAACCCGTTTTGAAAATAGCTTGTTCATGACCTCGTCGTAATATTTTATGTATATCTAATAATAATAATAATACTCTTAACCATAAGATTAATATTAATATTAATCTTAATAATAATAATAATAATAATAATAATAATAATAATAATAATAATAATAATAATATTTATAATTATATAAATATATGTATGTGAGAGAGAAATGGTTCGAGAGAATAAGTGAAATGCATCAACAACCAAAAATCGTTGAACTTTATACAAATTTTGGCCTACCACACCTCATAAATCTTAGACAGCTGGTAACCACTTTTTTTTTTCTTTTTTTTTTTTTTTTTTATGCCGACACTTCTTTTACCAAGTATAAACACATGTTACGTAATGTAATTTGATATATTAAAATATATATTATATTTAATCTTTAGAATTAATTAAATATTATATTATATTTACGTGCGTGGTAAAAATATAATTTTTACAAAAATGACACGGACGTGGTCTCACGACTCATGTACCACTTTCGGTTTTTCGGGCGCACTTTCGTACGTTTAGAAAACTAGCCTTTTACGTTACGTGACGTGTACCTTTTACAAAAATTAGACTTACTTATCAATAATTTATCTTTATAAAAATATCACTTATAAAATTTAGCGTTGTGGTCATTTATTTTATAAAATCAAAGTCTCGTTGCTTATCAAAATATTTTATTTTAAATTAAACGTTTTGTGACATGTACCTTTATTAATAGGTAGACTTAAATTAATTAAAAACTAACCCACTCAAGATGTAACTTAATCTTTTGAGTGTTTTGGTCATTTCTTTTTATAAATCGACGTCTCGTTATATAACAAAATATATATTTAATCTTATTAGTTTGAATCAAAACGTTTTATGACTAAAATAAAATATATGTACATTTAAAATTTATAAACTTATACATAATACATATGTTTGAAATATTTATTTAATAATATAATATTTCACTTTTCAAAATTAATTATATTTCAAAGACCAATATATATATATATATAACATTAAAATCGTGTGAATACAAGATATTGTTATATCACCTAACGGTTATGCTCGAAAACTTAATCTGATATAACTTATTTATGCGCCAACCCTTACTTTAATTTCTCAAAGGCTCTAGTTAAAATATCTAATTATAAATCGAATCAATGAACAAGGGTTACTATCTTTTACCTAACTAATATATCTAATATACATAATCACGTTCTATATACGTTGCAAGTTATTAACCAAGTGTTATGAAATTCAACCCTCCACCAACCTTTGACTAATCCTCGATAAGAACACTGTCGTTCTTGCATGCGTATCATTTCACTAAATTTCCGAATACCGTTAAAAATGTAATAGTCTCTTAAATCATAGTGGACCTTGATAACATTTCTAAATTCATAAAATAGATCTCATAGCTTATATTCATATCAACTAATCCGTTCAATGTTTTATAATATATGTCAATCTAATAAGCACACATGTATATATACATAAATATTTATTTACACATAATTGTTCGTGAATCGTTTGGCATGGTCAAAGGGTATTTAATTAAATGAATATAATTTCAAAACTTTCGAGACTCAATCATTATAGATTTGCTTATCGTGTCGGATATATATAAAGGTTAAAGTTTAAATTTGTTCGGAAATCTCCGGGTCATCACAGTACCTACCCGTTAAAAGAAATTTCGTCCCGAAATTTGATAGAGATCGTCATGGCTAACAGTAAGAGTGTTTTCATGACGTATATGAACTGATAATTAGGGTTTTATCATCATTGATTAATATAGATAAAATGATTTGTTTTTGTGAAGAGCACGAATGAAGCTATCACTTAAGAGTGAAAATGAATAAAAGTAAGTTTGACTTAACCGGTGTCGTAGTCAAGATTGATTTCCTGAATTTAAGGAATTTAGAAGAAATCTTCATATTAAGATTTGATTCTTCGGTAATTAAGGAGATTCAGATCTTCTTTGATTAAACGCGATAATCTGCTTCGATTGCTCTGTCGAAAATTTTCCTATAAATCCACCCTCTCCATTTCCTTACAACTCACACCTTCTATTCTTTCTTCCTCAATTCTTACTTTAAAGTATTCGTTAATATGCTCCATCCCATCCTGATCCTTGATATCCTCTTAACTTGCATATCTGTCATTCTTCTTTTTAATCTGCCACCAGAAGAATCTATTTACTTCTACTATACTCTTGGATTTATAGTGTTTCTAGTTCTCTCATGTCTTTACATTGCTATATGTATCGATATATACGGGTTGTAATTCCCGGGTTGTTGTTAGATTTTACACTTTCCCTTATATTTCGATGTCCCTGCTTCTGTCTTCTATAGTCATCATCATCTATAGTTAATGATCTCTTCTATTTGCTGCGGTTTATACCCCGAATTTCTATTTCGGAGCTTTGTCCTTTCGTTTCTTCTTCTTGCGATTAAATAGCTCTCGTAATGGTCCGAAATTCGTATGTATGGATTTCAGAAGGAATATAGTAATTGTTCTAAGAAGGAAAGGGCAATGGTAAATCCTGATTTGTTAAATTACCATAATACCCTGGAAAAGACCGAATCATCAAGAAATAGTTCCTTGATATGTTTAGAGATTAAGTAGAATGTAAGAGTCGTGTAAATGGTACATGATGACGGTATGTTCTGTGAATCCTCACGTCCATTAGAAACTCAGCATGAATTACTGTAATATAATGACGTTGATCAAGTGTCATTATATTATACTAACCCATGCATCAGTTCCCAACACTACTTCAAAAACATTCATATTTGAATTTTTCAGAATTTAGAAACTAACACAGTTTCTTTTATGTTGCAGATATTACGGAGAGATAAATGATCTCATATAAGAATAGTTGTGATAATATTTCCAGAAATATGGAGAATATGTATAATGGAAGATACGAAGATACCTTATAATATTTAAGGTAAGATGATGATGAAGAATATCTGTCTGTGAAGGTTTATAATAAGGAGTAAGGTGTTTGCTAACAAGTTCAGCAGGCACTGAATCATTTGGATCCTTTGAAAGCAGGTTCAGTCCTTGTGATTTATCCACAGCCTCCTTCATACTTTGCTCAATTCGTTTCCAGTTCCAAATATTCTCTTTTTCTGAGCTTTACCAACTCACTATCTTCTATCATCAAACTTTTGGTCGTTCAGACCATCTACCATTTTTATGTTTCCTCTGCATTTAATGCTATAATATCTAAATCACTGATTATCAATCTGAGGTGTATTCAGAAGAATTGTGTTTTAGATGATTAAACGATGGTGATAATATGGTGGAATATGAAAGGTTTTCCAGTAATAATGACGAAAGGGCAACGTATTTATCGGAGTTATAATAAGACTGATCCGGCTGAGAAGTCGAAGTTGACTTGTTGGAGCTGTGACAAAATTGGCTAATTTGAAAAGGAATCGAAATGTTGTTTTTGCTAATAAATGCTAAAGAATTTGACGTGGGCACGGGTTAACTACGACTTTGGTTTCGAGAGCTTTTCAGGTACAAAACTTCGAATAATGTGTGGTTGGATCATCATCTCGATTGTTCATTATTTGAAGTGTCTTTCGGAATTTAGAAGGGTTTTAAATGCAGATTGTCATAGTCAATATCCAGATGGTGAAATCTTCCTGAATCTCGAATGATTTTCATATTCCTCTAAGTGTTACGATTAAAAGTGATGTTCTATCACAGTTTTGAAGTCAAAGTATAGCTTGGAAAAAAAAAATATAAGGATCTAAGAGTGATGATTTCGGTTGTATCTCGAGTTGAATTCTGAAATTCCCAAAATCAGAATATGTAATTAGATTCGAATGAATATGATTGTTTTGATTTCTATAGAAGAATGTATATTGGTATAGTTGATGATTGTCGAATCAGAATTGAAGAACGTAACATATTAATTGTGATTTTATATATTTCTCGGGTATTACCTACCCGTTAAAAAATTTTCACAAATAATATTTTGAACAAGAATTTTTTTTTTTTTTTTATAATCTTTATGAAAATATATGTGGGTATATTTTCTTCAAATGTAATACAGATTCAATGAGTTTACATCATACCAAGCTCATTTGATTTTTCGACTTGAATTAGAAAGGAATTTTCTCTAAAACATTAGAGATTACATAATCTTCACGGAGTATTTCACTAATGCAATCAATACTTTAATATTTATTTTTATTGATATTCCTCAGTGAATGATGTTGACGCTGGGATAATTCTTGCGAACTTTGCAATGTACGATTGATGTTTTCTAGGAAGTTTCGAGTGCATCGAAGATGAAAGTGTATAATCAAACATGTTATTGAATGATACACTTGATTTATTATGAAATAAAATTCATTGAGTTGAAGCAGAGATTGTGGTTAACAATGATTAAATTGTTAACGAAGAATGTACATCATAGCATATTAGTAATATGAATTAACCGGATAGTTAAGTTCCATACATAATAGCTTAGTACAGAAAGATTTATTATGGTTAAAATTTTTTTATAAATATATAGCATATACATATAAATTCTTCGGAGGAATTGAGTTAATACTTCATAACTCGTTGATACAATATACTCGTTATTAATTCGTAATGGTTTCCCACAGTGATTCTTGAACTGGCGGGGCTTGTGAGGTTGGAGGTGCTGACGATTCTAACAATATTGACAGCACTGACTGTGTTGGTGAGGCTAAGGGTACTGCTGATGCTGTTGGTAAAACAAGTCTAGCTTGTACTTTACGCACCCTTCTTATCAGGGCTTCTACTCTTCCTTTTTATCATTTCTGTCCACTCATCTGATTTATGGTTAAAGCTGAAGTATATAATCCTTATGTCTTTAGAGATTACATAATCACCGCAGAATGTTTCTCTGATGAAGTTATGAATCAATACTTCATCATTTATTGTTGTTAGTACTCCTTGGTATTTATGGTGCGTGTGACATTGATATCCGAGGTACAGATTGGGATATTGAGGTGTGAGATGCGGATGTGATTGTTGGTGGTGGTAATGACCCTGTTGATGTTAATAATGGTGGTTGATGTTGATGCAGGTGATGTTGCTGGTGCTTTTAGTATTGAGGCTTGTGATGTGGATGTTACTGGCGGTACTGGTTACGATGCTGGTGCTGCTGATGGTGTTTGTAACCTTCGCACCATATTCTCCAAAGCCACTACCCGAGCGCGAAGCTCGTTGACTTTTTCTATTACACCGGGATGGTCAGCAGTTCGGACGAGCGGATAGATATAATTTAGAATTTGGTGTAGTATATAATCGTGACGAGATACTCTGGAGATGAGAGAGAAAATGGTTTCTCGAACAGGTTCGCCGGTAAGTGCCTCAGGTTCATCACCAAGAGGGCAATTTGGTGGATGGAAGGGATCACCTTCTTCTTGTCGCCAATGATTGAGGAGGTTGCGAACCCATCCCCATTTCATCCAGAATAGATGATGGCTGATTGGTTGATCCATTCCGGTCACACTGTTGTCAGAGCTCGAATGAAACTCCATATCGGAAAAGCTGTCGTACTCTGAGGAATTTGAACTGGTTGAGGGATCCATCTCGTATGATCAAAGGAATGAATTTTTGATATGAAATAGATTATAGGAGTTAGGTTTGGTATTCTTCAATACATAGTTTACATATGTATATATATTACCAAAATTCCATAAATTACGGAGGAAAAGATGTCAGTCAAAGTTCACAATAACAGATGTGCCAGGATAAGATTTTGTCTATACACTATTATGCAATAAACGCAAGAAAACGCGTATAGATTTAAGAATGATAAGCAGGTAATTTCCTACAGATGATAAGTAGATGATTTTTGACACGAAATGATAAGCAAAACTTTTGATATGCATACACGGTCGAAGTCCAGACTCACTAATGCATCCTAACGACTTATCAGTTAGACACACTAATGCAGACCTGGTTCGCTAAGACCACCGCTCTGATACCAACTGAAAGGACCCGTTCATATACATTATAAACGATTCACAATAGTTGATTACATTGCGAGGTATTTGACCTCTATATGATACATTTTACAAACATTGCATTCGTTTTTAAAAGACAATCTTTCTTTACATCAAAAATTGACAGGCATGCATACCATTTCATAATATCCACTATCCAACTATAAATTGATTTAATAATAGTTTTTGATGAACTCAATGACTCGAATGCAACGTTCTTCGAAATATGCTATGAAAGACTCCAAGTAATATCTTTAAAATGAGCAAATGCACAGCGGAAGATTTCTTTAACACCTGAGAATAAACATGCTTTAAAGTGTCAACCAAAAGGTTGGTGAGTTCATTAGTTTATCATAATCATTTATTTCCATCATTTTAATAGACCACAAGAATTTCATTTCCAGTTCTCATAAATATACGTCCCATGCATAGAGACAAAAAAATAATCATTCATATGGTGAACACCTGGTAACCGACATTAACTAGATACATATAAGAATATCCCCTATCATTCCGGGATCCTCCTTCGGACATGATATAATTTCGAAGTACTAAAGCATCCGGTACTTTGGATGGGGTTTGTTAGGCCCAATAGATCTATCTTTAGGATTCGCGTCAATTAGGGTGTCTGTTCCCTAATTCTTAGATTACCAGACTTAATAAAAAGGGGCATATTCGATTTCGATAATTCAACCATAGAATGTAGTTTCACGTACTTGTGTCTATTTTGTAAATCATTTATAAAACCTGCATGTATTCTCATCCCAAAAATATTAGATTTTAAAAGTGGGACTATAACTCACGCATATAAATATTGTAAAACAGTTAATAAAGCATTTGCATGTATTCTCAGCTCAAAAATGTAATGAGTAAAAAGGGAATCAAATGAAACTCACGCATATAAATATTGTAAAACAGTTAATAAAGCATTTGCATGTATTCTCAGTCCCAAAAAAATGTAAAGAGTAAAAGGGAATCAAATGAACTCATGCATATAAATATTGTAAAACAGTTATTAAAACAGTGCATGTATTCTCAGCCCAAAAATGTAATGAGTAAAAGGGAGCAAATGAAACTCACCATACTGTATTTCGTAGTAAAAATACATATAACATCATTGAACAAGTGTAAGGTTGGCCTTGGATTCACGAACCTAAATTATTCATATATATAGTTATGTATTTGTCAATATTTGTCTAATACATTAAGTTAAGTCATAGTGTACCACAACCCTAATGCTCGAGTCTAATATGCAAAGGTCGACAAACTTAGTTTGACTCAAAATGATTTACAAAATTTAAAAATGATTATTATATAATTTTAAATATCGTCGTTTTATATTTTTAAAAATATTTATAAAAGATTTAATAGAGTAGATTATATAATTCATTTATTAATAAATACAATTTTATATTAAAGTATACTTTTATATATCTTAAGTATTAAAATTTATAAAGTGCACTTAGTATCATAAAAATATTATGATAGATTCTATTGAGGTAATTACATAATTTGTATTACACATTTTTTTTTATTTGATAAAATAGCATTGATAATAATAATAAGTAACAGTCGTGTTATTTTGTAATAATAATTATTATTATTTTATTAATAAAAATCAATATTTATATTTACTAAAAAAATGATATTATGGTAAAATGATAATTATAATTATGATATCTTTAATATTTACTATACTTTTAATAATAATACTAGTAATGATAAAAATAATAAGAACGATAATTTTATCTACATCAATAACTTTAAATTTCATCATGATACTCATACTCATTATTTCCTAATACATTTGTTGATAGTTCTTAAATCGTCTTTTATATCGCGTTCATTTTAATGATAATAGTAGTAATCATAATAATTAAATGTTAGTGTTACTAGTTTTAATTATAATACTAATAATAATAATTGTCATGATAATAATAATACTAATAATCTATTTTAACGATAATAATAATAATAATACTAATTATAACTTTTAATGATAATAAATGAGTAATAATAAAAATAACGATTTTTAAGGATGATACTTTTTACAGATAATGATAATAATAATGATGATAATAATAATAATAATAATAATAATAATAATAATAATAATAATAATATTTAAATAAAATTTAGAACGACGATAATGACGACGATAATAATAATCATTTTTACACAATTTCAAATGGCTATAACTTCTAATTCGTTCATCATAACGATTCGACATCTAAAGGAAAAGTTCTTAATTTTTCGCTAGCTTTCCAACGACATGCATATCTTATATCTTATCTCATCCCTAGTAAACAACCTTTAAGATTCAACATAACCTATCTAAGAGCAATATCAAATATACAAGCATGCACAATCCTATTTTCTCGAGCACTAGTCAGGGATACACTATTAGTATATAAAAATTAAATTAGGAGTACTCACTTATCAATATTGAGATTCAATATTGCAGGAAAGGTACGTAAACACAACGGATACGATAAACACTAGATTGACCTCATGAGCATACCCAATGATTCATACCCATAACCTCCATAGCTATAACCCATAATTTCCTTAGCCATATCCTACTCATAAAACCCGTTTTGAAAATAGCTTGTTCATGACCTCGTCGTAATATTTTATGTATATCTAATAATAATAATAATACTCTTAACCATAAGATTAATATTAATATTAATCTTAATAATAATAATAATAATAATAATAATAATAATAATAATAATAATAATAATAATAATAATAATATTTATAATTATATAAATATATGTATGTGAGAGAGAAATGGTTCGAGAGAATAAGTGAAATGCATCAACAACCGAAAATCGTTGAACTTTATACAAATTTTGGCCTACCACACCTCATAGATCTTAGACAGCTGGTAACCACTTTTTTTTTTCTTTTCTTTTTTTTTTTCTTTTTTTTATGCCGACACTTCTTTTACCAAGTATAAACACATGTTACGTAATGTAATTTGATATATTAAAATATATATTATATTTAATCTTTAGAATTAATTAAATATTATATTATATTTACGTGCGTGGTAAAAATATAATTTTTACAAAAATGACACGGACGTGGTCTCACGACTCATGTACCACTTTCGGTTTTTCGGGCGCATTTTCGTACGTTTAGAAAACTAGCCTTTTACGTTACGTGACGTGTACCTTTTACAAAAATTAGACTTACTTATATCAATAATTTATCTTTATAAAAATATCACTTACAAAATTTAGCGTTGTGGTCATTTATTTTATAAAATCAAAGTCTCGTTGCTTATCAAAATATTTTATTTTAAATTAAACGTTTTGTGACATGTACCTTTATTAATAGGTAGACTTAAATTAATTAAAAACTAACCCACTCAAGATGTAACTTAATCTTTTGAGTGTTTTGGTCATTTCCTTTTATAAATCGACGTCTCGTTATATAACAAAATATATATTTAATCTTATTAGTTTGAATCAAAACGTTTTATGACTAAAATAAAATATATGTACATTTAAAATTTATAAACTTATACATAATACATATGTTTGAAATATTTATTTAATAATATAATATTTCACTTTTCAAAATTAATTATATTTCAAAGACCAATATATATATATATATATAACATTAAAATCGTGTGAATACAAGATATTGTTATATCACCTAACGGTTATGCTCGAAAACTTAATCTGATATAACTTATTTATGCGCCAACCCTTACTTTAATTTCTCAAAGGCTCTAGTTAAAATATCTAATTATAAATCGAATCAATGAACAAGGGTTACTATCTTTTACCTAACTAATATATCTAATATACATAATCACGTTCTATATACGTTGCAAGTTATCAACCAAGTGTTATGAAATTCAACCCTCCACCAACCTTTGACTAATCCTCGATAAGAACACTGTCGTTCTTGCATGCGTATCATTTCACTAAATTTCCGAATACCGTTAAAAATGTAATAGTCTCTTAAATCATAGTGGACCTTACGACGGAGACTCGTGATCATAATTCAATGTATCTGATAATTCAATCATTTGATACTATCTTTTAATCTCGTCGATAAACTTACATCGAACAAATACATTCGTATAAAGTATTATTAATTCAATACCTTGATAACATTTCTAAATTCATAAAATAGATCTCATAGCTTATATTCATATCAACTAATCCGTTCAATGTTTTATAATATATGTCAATCTAATAAGCACACATGTATATATACATAAATATTTATTTACACATAATTGTTCGTGAATCGTTTGGCATGGTCAAAGGGTATTTAATTAAATGAATATAATTTCAAAACTTTCGAGACTCAATCATTATAGATTTGCTTATCATGTCGGATATATATAAAGGTTAAAGTTTAAATTTGTTCGGAAATCTCCGGGTCATCACAGTACCTACCCGTTAAAAGAAATTTCGTCCCGAAATTTGATAGAGATCGTCATGGCTAACAGTAAGAGTGTTTTCATGACGTATATGAACTGATAATTAGGGTTTTATCATCATTGATTAATATAGATAAAATGGTTTGTTTTTGTGAAGAGCACGAATGAAGCTATCACTTAAGAGTGAAAATGAATAAAAGTAAGTTTGACTTAACCGGTGTCGTAGTCAAGATTGATTTCCTGAATTTAAGGAATTTAGAAGAAATCTTCATATTAAGATTTGATTCTTCGGTAATTAAGGAGATTCAGATCTTCTTTGATTAAACGCGATAATCTGCTTCGATTGCTCTGTCGAAAATTTTCCTATAAATCCACCCTCTCCATTTCCTTACAACTCACACCTTCTATTCTTTCTTCCTCAATTCTTACTTTAAAGTATTCGTTAATATGCTCCATCCCATCCTGATCCTTGATATCCTCTTAACTTGCATATCTGTCATTCTTCTTTTTAATCTGCCACCAGAAGAATCTATTTACTTCTACTATACTCTTGGATTTATAGTGTTTCTAGTTCTCTCATGTCTTTACATTGCTATATGCATCGATATATACGGGTTGTAATTCCCGGGTTGTTGTTAGATTTTACACCTTCCCTTATATTTCGATGTCCCTGCTTCTGTCTTCTATAGTCATCGTCATCCATAGTTAATGCTCTCTTCTATTTGCTGCGGTTTATACCCCGAATTTCTATTTCGGAGCTTTGTCCTTTCGTTTCTTCTTCTTGCGATTAAATAGCTCTCGTAATGGTCCGAAATTCGTGTGTATGGATTTCAGAAGGAATATAGTAATTGTTCTAAGAAGGAAAGGGCAATGGTAAATCCTGATTTGTTAAATTACCATAATACCCTGGAAAAGACCGAATCATCAAGAAATAGTTCCTTGATATTTTTAGAGATTAAGTAGAATGTAAGAGTCGTGTAAATGGTACATGATGAAGGCATGTTCTGTGAATCCTCACGTCCATTAGAAACTCAGCATGAATTACTGTAATATAATGACGTTGATCAAGTGTCATTATATTATACTAACCCATGCATCAGTTCCCAACACTACTTCAAAAACATTCATATTTGAATTTTTCAGAATTTAGAAACTAACACAGTTTCTTTTATGTTGCAGATATTACGGAGAGATAAATGATCTCATATAAGAATAGTTGTGATAATATTTCCAGAAATATGGAGAAAGTTAGTGGAATAAGTATTATGAAAGTAAATCAATTACTTGTGTCCAAATTAAAATAGTAAAGTAGTTGTGTGTTGTTTGAATTGGTCTCCCATATGATAAAGACACAGTACGTTTAAAGTAGGATTCATAATTCACGGACTAATAATAATAATAATATAATAATAAACCTAAGGTCTATGATGAATTGAAATGTAACAGAATGTACAGAAATATTTAACATTATCTATCGACACTTACTAAAGATAGTATTTCGTACCCCGTTGTTTACACAGTGGCGAATAAAAGTGTTCAGACAAAACTTACAATTTTAAATTAATTATCTTTATTTATTTTAATCAATATTGTAGTTCAGGTTATTAATTGTTTTAAAATTATTAAATAATAATTAAATTGCTGTCCGCGCTCGATTCTGGGTAATATATAAAAAAGATGTTAAAATTAAATAACTAGGTCTTAAATACATTTTTAGTAAGCCTAAAATTTATAGAATTCATTTTCGGATCACTATTTATTTTAAAAACATATAAGTTCGAATTGAACTTCTCTAAATACTAATTGAAACGTTCAACGAGTATTACAATCATTTAATATTTATTTATTTATTTATTTATTTATTTATTTTTATACTTTTATGTATATATAGATATGTCTTAAATAATAATAATTATTATTATAATATCATAGTTCATAACAACAACATTAAATATATCAGATTATACATCCAATTATTATTTACATATATACACACATATCTATTTACAATTAATTATTCGTGAATCGTCGGAAATGGTCGAAGGTCAATTGATTACATGAATATAAATTTCAAAATTTTCGAGACTCAACATTATAAGTTTTGCTTATCGTGTCGGAAATATATAAAGATTAAAGTTTAAATTTGGTCGGAAATTCCCGGGTCATCACATTGTTCAGTTAGGTGGGACGCCGTCCAGAATGGGGGACGCCGTCTAGTAAAGAAAGGTTGGATGTCGTCCAAGAATTGGGACGCCGTCCAACAGAACCGACGGGCCAGCTGTGGTAATTTGAGTTAATACGGGGTATTTTAGTATTTTCACTCGAGGGTCAGTTTATGAGCCACAGAACTGATCCATTAGCTATCTTATCTTCATTTTACCTCTATTCACTCACACACTTGCATCTAGAGAGAGAGAGAGAAAGGGTTTAGAGAGAGAGCTTGATTTGGAGAAGAAGGAGTCGGATTCTCACCAAAGCTCGGGTTTTAAAGTTGTTCATCTCGTCCTTGGCTACATTTTGGTTGCATTGGTAAGTTCTAACTCCAAATTTCATTGTTTGAGTTGATGATTCAAAGTTAGGGTTTGAACTTAAGATGTTAAGAAACCCATTTAAACTCATGAAGTGAGTTTAGTGATGCTAGTAATCGGGTTTATTGTTGTTGTTGTTGGCGGGTTTTGGGTTGGAAACTGACTTGGCCATGATTTAGGACTTGTAATTGGGTATAATCACTAGTGTTAGTGATTATGGAAGTGTTGGAACCCATTTGGGGGTATTTGGTTGACTAATTTTGAAATGGGTCAAAATTAGGGTTTGGTGTCAATTTGGGCAAGACGAGTGTTTAACACTTGTGTTGGGGATTGTTTGGCATATTAGGACCATTTTAACTTGTGTTAGTGATTATTGGTTAGTTTGGGTGCGGTTTATGCTTGGAAGTGCAATGGGTCGAAATTGCACTAAGTGTCGATTTGAGTTAGTTTGTAAATCCACTCTAAGTGTGTTGTTTGTATTGTGATAATCGGATAGGTACTTTCCATTGGCAAGTTGCGGATTATTCGGTAGCACTCTTCAAGACGACAAGGTGAGTGTTAATATCTAATGTGCATATGTATGTGTAGGATGGGTGCGAGTCAGGTGAAGTGGTTCTCGGTTATAGAGCTCACTTCACATATAGGTGGAATTTATGGACTTGTGTAATAGGTCCAATTGGCACGATTGTGCATTTTGGTTGAACACCTTTGGCGAGGTGCACACTTTGTATGTACGTTATCACATAGGTTTGTGATGTGGATTATATAACCCCAATGGAGAAGGGTTGATATTGAGTTGTGATTGGATAACCCCGATGATGTGGATTTGTATAATCCCGGGACCGTGGGTTTTGATTTGGGAAGTGAATCACGTGTGGATGCGGATTCATGATGACGCGTGTAGTTCACTCATCTTATTGCGGTAGTGATCTCGTGTGGTTGCGGATTTACTAAGGCTCGTGTAGTTCGGCCAACCTCGATGTTGTTGTGATATTGAAGATAGTAGTCTCGTGTGGATGCGGATTTACTAAGGCTCGTGTAGCTCTGTAAGACCCTGTTTCAGTTTCAGTCTGGTTCAGTTGATTGGGACGCCATCCAAGTCTTGGGACGCCGACCAGTACTGAAGAGTGGGACGCCGTCCAATATTTTGGGACGCCGTCCAATTGGTCTGTCGGGCCAGCTGTGTAATTTTAAGATTTTAAAAGGGGTATGTTGGTCTTTTCACTTGATGGCCGGTTTTAAGCCACAAATGGGCAAGGTTGAGCTCATTCAACCTTATCTTCACCAACACAAACACTCTCATCCATATCTAGTGAGAGAGTAAGAGTTTAAAGAGAGAGAGCTTGATTTGGAGAGGAAGGAGTCAGATTCTCGCCAAAGCTCGGGCTTTAAAGTTGTTCATCTCGTTCATGGCTACATTGTGGTAGTATTGGTAAGTTCAAACTCCGAATTTCATTTGTTAGAATTGATATTCAAGTTAGGGTTTGAGCTTGATTAGTTGTGAAACCCTTTTAGATGTTGAAGTGGGTTTATGGTGACTAGTTATTCTTGTCACTTGGCGGGTTTTGGGTTGGTTGATGTTTTGACCATGATTAGGCTTTGATAATGGGTATAATCACTAGTGTTAGTGATTATGGAAGTGTTGGAACCCATTTGGGGGTTTTTGATTGACTAATTTTGAAATGGGTCAAAATTAGGGTTTGGTGTCAATTTGGGCAAGACGAGTGTTTAACACTGTGTTTAGGTTTGTTTGGCGTATTAGGACCATTTTCACTTATGTTAGTGATTATTGGTTAGTTTAGGCGCGGTTTGTGCTTGAAAGTGCAATGGGTCGAAATTGCACTAAGTGTCAATTTGAGTTGGTTTGTATATCCACTTTAAGTGTGTTGTTTGTATTGTGATAATGGAATAGGTACTTTACATTGGCGAGTTGCGGATTATTCGGTAGCACTTTTAAAGACGACAAAGTGAGTGTTAATATCACATGTGCATATGTATGTGTAGGATGGGTGCGGGTCGTGTGAAGTGGTTCTCGGTTATAGAGCTCACTTCACATATAGGTGGATTTGATGGACTTGTGAAATAGGTCCAATTGGCACGGTTGTGCATTTTGGTTGACCACCTTTGGCGAGGTACATAATCCCGACGTAGTGGGATTGGTATTGAGTTACAGTTGAGTAACCCCGATGATGAGGGTTTTGAGGAGGTAGTGAATCTCAGGTAGTGCGGATTCATGATGACTCGGGTTGTTCGGTCATCTTATTGATGAGGTGGTGAATCTCGGGTAGTACGAATTCACTAAGGCACGGGTAGTTCGGCCAACCTCAATTGTTGAAGTGGTGAAGGAAGTGAATCTCGATTTGTGCGAATTCACTAAGGCTCGGGTTGTTCGGCCAACCTTAATGGGTTTAAGGTTAAGGGGTTAACCTTGTTGTATTATCGGTTGTATTTTCTATACGTATATATATATATATATATATATATATATATATATATATATATATATATATATATATATATATATATATATATATATATATATATACACACACTTATTGTATGTTGTAGCAAATCTTACGGATTTGGCTTGGTGGTAAATTAGGTATAACATTGCATAGTTATGCTCGGATTGCGGTATGTGTTTACTATTTGTGTGTTGGCGATGCGTATTCATTTTATGCATATATACGTATGTAGTATATTCTCACTCACTAAGCGTTAGCTTACCCTCTCGTTGTTTACATTTTTATAGATTTGCATGGATGCGGTGGCTCGGGTAAGCGTGGGAACTAGTGGACTTGCGTAGTTGCTTTAGAAGCTGTGCTTTTGGATTTGATTAGGATTGGGTAGCGTATCCTCAATCACCATGCTCGGTCTATGTTTTGTGTTAAACGAAAGTGGGTCGAAATGGTCACTTGACGTAATTTGGGTCGATGTAGGCCCGATGTTGTAAAACTCGATTTTAATGTGGGAATCTCTTAACTATGATTATGTTAATGTATTGTGAAAACCGTTTAGCTTAAAAGTGTCGGGAAGCGGGTTTTTCGTTCACGTGAAATTGGAAAACAGATCAGTCAGTTTTAGTTCATTTGGACGCCGTCCAATATTCTTGGACGCCGTCCTGTCTTTCACAACTGGACGCCATCCAGATAACTGGACGCCGTCCAGATGCACTGAATCAGGAATTTTTTTAAGGCGTATTTTTGGTTGGATAACGGGTTAGGTCGTTACAAGTTCGGCCAATCTTCATTTCGGTATTGGGTTAAGGGGTTAACCTTGGGCGGTTTACGCTTTGTTATATATATATCGTTGTATTATTGTGATGTAGCTAACCCTCCGGGTGTAGCTTGTTGGTGTTGTTCATAGCGTCGTTGGTGAAGTTACTTGTTGATCATTAGCTTGTGTATAGCGGTTAAACGGTATGCTTAGATTGCTAGTCTTATACTTGGATGCTCCATTATGTGTTATTATTTGTTTGTATGGCGTATCCATTTTATGCATATATATATATATATATATATATATATATATATATATATATATATATATATATATATATATATATATATATACATATATACATATATATACATATATACATATATATATATACATATATATATATATATATATATATATATACATATGTATGTAGTATATTCTCACTTACTAAGCTTTAGCTTACCCTCTCGTTGTTTACATTTTTTTATAGATTCGCGTGGAGGCAGTGGCTCGGGTAAGCGTGGGGACTAGTGGACTTGTGTAGTTTGCTATAGAGGACGTGCTTTTGGACTTGATTAGGATTGGGTAGCGTATCCCCAATCATATATATATATATATATATATATATATATATATATATATATATATATATATATATATAGTATATTCTCACTTACTAAGCTTTAGCTTACCCTCTCGTTATTTACATTTTTTTATAGATTCGCGTGGAGGCAGTGGCTCGGGTAAGCGTGGGGACTAGTTGACTTGCGTAGTTTGCTTTAGAGGACGTGCTTTTGGACTTGATTAGGATTGGGTAGCGTATCCCCAATCACCATGCTCGGTTTATGTTTTGAATTAAACTAAAATGGGTCGAAATGGTCACTTGACTTAATTTTGGGTTGTTATGGGCCCGGTGTTGTAAAACTAGATTTTTATTATGGAAATCTTTTAGTTATAATTATATTAATGTATTGTGAAAACCGTTTACTTTAAAAGTGTCGGGAAGCGGGTTTTTCGCCCGCGTGAAATTGTAAAACTGATCAGAATTGTTTAGTTCATTTGGACGCCGTCCAAAAGGATTGGACGACGTCCAGTCCTTCAGAACTGGACGCCGTCCAGATAACTGGACGCCGTCCAGATAACTGGATGCCGTCCAGATGCATTGTCTCAATTTTTTTTTAGGTCGTGTTTTCGGTTGGATAACGGGTTGGGTCGTTACATTAATGAATGATTCAAATCATTAGATGTAGATTGCACTTACGTGTGGGATTGGCTAAGAGAGTAAAGACGTAGGGTATTAGGCGAACTTAAGGAACATACTAACTTAGTTTCCCATATTTGTCTTAATAATAGGTTAAATTCGTGGTCATGGAGCGTTGATGCAAGCGGACTTTTTACCACCAAGAAGGTTGTAACGACCCTGTATTTTCCAACTTATATTATTAATATTTATTATTAATACTTACGTGTTAATAAATGTATTCTTATACATTTTTCTTGTCACCGTAATTGACTTTCCATGTCCCGACTCATCTTTTCGACACGTGCTTTTCACGAGTAAAATCTCGAATATTATTTACGTTCATAATTAATTATTATTAATTATTTCTAATTAACTAATGTAAGTAGTTAATTACTTGGGCTTTTTACTAATTTGTTGCATACTTATACATGGGCTTTTATTATTGGGCTTGGACTATCAAGGCCCACCCTACACCAGTTAATGGACTAATTAGTGAACCCATTATTATGCTAGTGATTTATTAAGGATAAACTGTGACGACCCGAAAAATTTCTGACCAAAATTTAAACTTAATCTTTAAATGATTTCGACATGATAAGCAAAGTCTATTAAACCGAGCGTCAAAATGTTTGAAATATTTTTTTTTATGAATGCATTTGACCTTGACCAGTCTCGACGATTCACGAACAATTGTTTGTAAATAGTTATGTAAAAATATATAGTTGTAAATATATGTAATAACTTGAAATGATAAAATAAAATGTGAAATAAAATACAAAATAATTAAGTGTAAATTTGAAATGAATCTATACACATATATATATATATATATATATATATATATATATATATGATTGCTATGACTAATTATTATTACATGTATATTGTAATATATATAAGTTTCATAAATAATAAAAATTCAATAAAGACTATCATATTATATATGATTATACTACAAAATTAATAATATAAAATGCAAATTAAAATATAACTATTAATATTATTACTAGTACTTCTGTAGTGACTCGAACTTTTCCATGTTTATATATTTATATATTAAATGAAATTGATCTTTACATGATTAAATGTTTTCAACATGTTAAGCAATCAAACTTGTTAAGACTTGATTATTTGAAATGAGTTTCATGCAGACAATTGACCACCTAAGTTGACCGGCGATTCACGAACGTTAAAACTTGTAAAAATTATATGCTGTTATATATATATATATATATATATATATATATATATATATATATATATATATATATATATATATATATATATATATATATATATATATATATATATATATATATATATATATTGATATATATATATATATAGTTAACATGATATTATGATAAGAAAGTATCTCACTAGGTATATTAACAATGAATTGTATACATAAAAATGAGTTTATTGAATTAAGAAACTCCAAACGATATATATAACGATTATCGTTATAACAACGTCTTATTAAATACATATGAATCATATTAAGATATTGTTACACTATGTTTAAATATGTTAAATGATAAGTAAACATATCATTAAGTGTATTAACAATGAACTACATATGTAAAAACAAGACTACTAACTTAAGGGTTTCGAAATGAGACATATATGTAACAATTATCGTTGTAACGACATTTAAATGTATATATATCACATTAAAATATATTAATACATCATATTATCATGATAATATAATAATTTAACATCTCACTAGATATAATAAACAATGGGTTAATAACATATAACAAGATCGTTAACTTAAAGGTTTCAAAACAACACTTACATGTAACGACTAACGATGACTTAACGACTCAGTTAAAATGTATATACATGTAGTGTTTTAATATGTATTTATACACTTTTGAAAGACTTTAAGACACTTATCAAAGTACTTCTACTTAACAAAAATGCTTACAATTACATCCTCATTCTTTTTCACCAACAATTCTACTCGTATGCACTCGTATTTGTACTCGTACAATACCCAGCTTCTAAATGTATTTACTATTGGTATATACACTCCAATGATCAGCTCTTAGAAGCCCATGTGAGTCACCTAACCATTTGGGAACCATCATTTAACATCTAGCATGAAATATCTCACAAAATAACAAACTAATGGAGCCTATATGATGGAGCAAGATTCACGTGAATGAGAGTGTACACAAACACTTTCATTTTGAAACTTACATGCATTAAACTACTCTCTCTCAAGTGTTCTTCCATTGTTCTAAGTGTTCTACATCATCTTCATCAAAATCTAGTTCAATCTAGTTCATAAATCCATACATAAACCAAGTTATAAAACAACTACTCAAGAACACACCAACAACACTTCCAAGTTTGCTAGCTTACTTCCAATCTTGCAAATCCACTTTGAGTGATCATCCAACCTCAAGACATCTTTCTTATTTATAGTAAGATATCTTTCTAATACAAGGTAATACTCATATTCAAACTTTGATTTAATTTCTATAACTTTAACAATCTTATTTCGAGTGGAAATCTTACTTGAACTTGTTTTCGTGTCATGATTCTACTTCAAGAACTTTCAAGCCATCCAAGGATCCTTTAAAGCTAGATCTATTTTTATCATTTCCAGTAGGTTTATCCACAAAACCTGAGGTAGTAATGATGTTCATAACATCATTCGATTCATATATATAAAACTACCTTATTCGAAGATTTAAACTTGTAATCACTAGAACATAGTTTAGTTAATTCTAAACTTGTTCGCAAACAAAAGTTAATCCTTCTAACTTGACTTTTAAAATCAACTAAACACATGTTCTATATCTATATTATATGCTAACTTAATGATTTAAAACCTGAAAACACGAAAAATGCCGTAAAACCAGATATATGCCGTCGTAGTAACACCGCGGGCACTTTTGGGTTAGTTAATTAAAAACTATGATAAACTTTGATTTAAAAGTTGTTCTTCTGAAAAGATGATTTTTCTTATGAACATGAAACTATATCCAAAAATCATGGTTAAACTCAAAGTGGAAGTATGTTTTCCAAAATGGTCATCTAGACGTCGTTCTTTCGACTGAAATGACTACCTTTACAAAAACAACTTGTAACCTATAATTCCAACTATAAACTTATACTTTTTCTGTTTAGATTCATAAACTTAAGTTCAATATGAAACCATAGCAATTTGAATCACTCAAAACGGATTTAAAACGAAGAAGTTATGGGTAAAACAAGATTGGATAATTTTGCTTGTTGTACCTACATGAAATTTGTAACAAATCTAAACAAATCCTAACTTAATTAACTTATATTGTATTATACATGTATTCTAACATATATTATGTAATCTTGGGATACCATAGATACGAATACAATATTTTGACATATCATATCGACCCATATATATATATATATATTGAAACAACCATAGACACTCTATATGCAGTAATGTTGGAGTTAGCTATACAGGGTTGAGGTTAATTCCAAAATATTATATATACTTTGAGTTGTGATCTAGCCTGAGGCTTGTATACACGAGGTCGTGGATTGATTCAAGATAAAATATATTGCTTCAATTCTGTACATCTAACTGTGGATAACTAGTTGTAGGTTACTAACGAGGACTGCTGACTTAAAACACTCAAATCATTAAAACGTAATAAAAAATATTGTAATTATATTTTGATCATATTTTGATATATATGTACATATTTGTTATAGGTTCGTGAATCAACCCGTGGCCAAATCTTACTTCCCGACGAAGTAAAAATCTGTGAAAGTGAGTTATAGTCCCATGTCTAAATCTAATATTTTTGGGATGAGAATACTTGCAGCTTTGTAAATGTTTTACAAAATAGATACAAGTACTTGAAATTACATTCTATGTTAGATTTTGAATACCAAATATCACCCTTTTAGCTTTGTAACCTAAGAATTAGGGAACATACACGATAATTGACGCTAATCCGAAAGGTAGATCTACGGGCCCTAACTCCTCCCATACTGGAAAATGGTATGCTTTAGTACTTCGAGTTATTAGTACAGATGGTTTTCTGTTTTGGGGATATTCTATATGCATTTTGTTAATATCGGTTACCAGGTGTTCAACATATGAATGATTTTTATACAGATTGTATGTTATTGAAAAATGAAATCTTGTGGTCTATTATTATGATTTGATAAATATATAGGTTAAACCTATAACTCACCAATATTTTTGTTGACGTTTAAAGTATGTTTATTCTCAGGTGATTATTAAGAGCTTCCGCTGTTGCATGCTAAAATATGGACAAGATTTGGTGTCAGCATGCTTGTATAATATTGTTTAAAACTGGATTCGAGATTTACTTTGTTGTAACATATTAATATTGTAAACCAATATGTATTGGTAGTGTGTAAGTGTGATATTTTTAGATTATCATTTCTGGATAATCTAGGTGGTGACTTTTTAACATTGTCAATAAAATAAAGGTTATGGTTTGTTTTAAAAACGAATGCAGTCTTTGAAAAACGTCTCATATAGAGGTCAAAACCTCGCAACGAAATCTATTAATATGAAACATTTATAATCAATATGAACGGGAAATTTCAGTTGGTATCAGAGCGTTGGTCTTAGAGAACCAGAATTTTTCATTAGTGTGTCTTACCAAGTTGAGGATGCATTAGTGAGTCTGGACTTCGACCGTGTTTTCTTCTAAAACGATTACTTAACACTTTTTGTTGGAAACTATATATTATTAACATGTAAATATTATGTGATATATTAATCTCTTAACGTGTTTGATATTGTGTGATAGATGTCTACTTCTAGTACAAATCCCATTGACTCACCTATTAATAATGAAGAGTCGAATATATTTTGGAAAGATTCACAAAATCCCGAGGAGGAACCAAAAGAGGAGGAACCGGAAGAGTAGGAACCGAAAGAGGAGGAACCAGAAGAGGAGGAACCGGAAGAAGAAGAGGTTTCGGAGGAAGAAATATTAATACCAACAGTTAAATGATTAAATAAAAGAAAATCCTCAACCAACGGATCAAACTTAATAATGGTCAATGGTGTTTCCGCCGAGGAAACAAAATATTGGGAAAATTACTAATTTTCTGATGAATCAGATCCCGACGAGGAATCCGATGATGTTATAGAAATTACCTCGACCCAATTTGAAAAAGGAAAGGAAAACAATAAGGGAAAAGGTATCAAAATAGAGAAACCTGATTACAACCCCGATGAACTTTATATATATCGTAAACGCCCGTATTTCTTAGATTTTAACAATAATCCAGGAACATCTAGGCCACCAGGTTTTTCTAAACCATTTGTGAAAATGACGAATCGTATTATGTAGTGACCCGAAATTTTCCATGATTATATATTAAATGAAAACTATATTTGCATGATTAAATGTTTCCAATATGTTAAGCAATCAAACTTGTTAAGACTTGATTATTTGAAATGAGTTTCATGTAGACAATTGACCACCCAAGTTGACCGGCGATTCACGAACGTTAAAACTTATAAAAATTATATGATGATATATATATGGATATATATATAGTTAACATGATATTATGATAAGAAAGTATCTCACTAGGTATATTAACAATGAGTTATATACATAAAATGAGACTATTGAATTAAGAAAACTCTAAACAATAAATATAATGATTATCGTTATAACAACGTCTTACTAAATACATATGTATCATATTAAGATATTAATACACTATGTTTAACATCATGAAATGATAATTACATATATCATTAAGCGTATTAACAATGAACTACAAGAGTAAGATGAGACTACTAACTTAAGGATTTCGAAACAATACATATATGTAACAATTATCATTGCAATAGTATTTTACACACACACACACACACACACACACACACACACATATATATATATATATGTATATATATATATATATATATATATATATATATATATATATATATATATATATATATATATGATATTAAGATATATTAATACACCATGTTAACATGTTAACATAACAATTTAACATCTCATTTAAGTGTAATAACAATGGATCAATTACATTTAACAAGATCGTTAACTTAAAGGTTCCGAAACAACACTTACATATAACGACTAACGATGACTTAACGACTCAGTTAAATGTATATACATATAGTGTATTAAGATGTATTAATACACTTTTGGAAGAATTCATGACATATATCAAAGTACTTCTACTTAACAAAAATGCTTACAATTACATCCTCATTCATTTTCATCAACAATTCTACTCGTATGCACCCGTATTCGTACTCGTACAATACACAGCTTCTAAGATGTATATACTATTGGTATATACACTCAATCATCAGCTCCTTAGCAGCCCATGTGATTCATTAAACATGTAAGAACTATCATTTGACAACTAGCATGAAATATCTCACAAAATTACAAAAAATATTATAAATCATTCTTGAATTATTTACATGAAAACAAACTTACACATCCTTTATATCTAATCCATATACCAACGACCAAAAATACCTACAAACACTTTCATTCTTCAATTTTCTTCATCTAATTAATCTCTCTCAAGTTCTTTCTTCAAGTTCTAAGTGTTCTTCATAAATTCTATAAGTTCTAGTTTCATAAAATCAAGAATACTATCAAGTTTGCAAGATTACTTCCAAGCTTTCTAATCCAATCCAAGTAATCATCTAAGCTCAAGAAATCTTTCTTATTTACAGTAAGATATCTTTCTAATACAAGGTGATACTCATATTCAAACTTTGATTCAATTTCTATAACTATAACTATCTTATTTAGAGTGGAAATCTTACTTGAACTTGTTTTCGTGTCATGATTCTACTTCAAGAACTTTCAAGCCATCCAAGAATCCTTTGAAGCTAGATCAATTTTTGTTACTTCCAATAGGTTTACCTACTAAACTTGAGGTAGTAATGATGTTCATAACATCATTCGATTCATATATATATAACTATCTTATTCGAAGATTTAAACTTGTAATCACTAGAACATAGTTTAGTTAATTCTAAACTTGTTCGCAAATAAAGTTAATCCTTCTAAATTGACTTTTAAAATCAACTAAACACATGTTATATATCTATATTATATGATAACTTAATGATTTAAAACCTGAAAACACGAAAAACACCGTAAAACCGGATATACGCCGTTGTAGTAACACCGCGGGCTGTTTTGGGTTTGATAATTAAAAACTATGATAAACTTCGATTTAAAAGTTGTTCTTTTGGGAAAATGATTTTTCTTATGAACATGAAACTATATCCAAAAATCATGGTTAAACTCAAAGTGGAAGTATGTTTTTTAAAATGGTCATTAAGATGTCGTTCTTTCGATGGAAATGACTACCTCTTTAAAAAATGACTTGTAACCTGTATTTCCGACTATAAACTTATACTTTTTCTGTTTAGATTCATAAACTTAAGTTCAATATGAAACCATAGCAACTTGAATCACTCAAAACGGATTTGAAACGAAGAAATGACGGGTAAAATAAAATTGGATAAATTTGCTAGTTTTAGCTACAAAAATTTTGTAACAAATCTAGACTAAACATATCCTAACTAATTTATATTGTATTATACATATTATGAAATCTTGGGATACCATAGACACGTATACAATATTTTGACATATCATATCGACCCATCTATATGTATATTTCGGAACAACCATAGACACTCTATATGCAGTAATGTTTGAGTTAGCTATACAGGGTTGAGGTTGATTCCAAAATAATATATATACTTTGAGTTGTGATTGAGTCTGAGACTTGTAGACACTGGGTTGTGGATTGATTCGAGATAATATATATTACTTTATTTCTGTACATCTAATTGTGGACAACTAGTTGTAGGTTACTAACGAGAACTGCCGATTTAACAAACTCAAATCATTAAAACGTAATAAAAATGTTGTAAATATATTTTGAACATACTTTGATATACATGTACATATTTGTTATAGGTTCGTGAATCGACCGGTGGCCAAGTCTTACTTCCCGACGAAGTAAAAATCTGTGAAAGTGAGTTATAGTCCCATTTTAAAATCTGATATTTTTGGGATGAGAATACATGCAGTTTTATAAATATTTTACGAAATAGACACAAGTAATCGAAACTAAATTCTATGGTTGAATTATTAAACCGAATATGCCCCATTTAGCTTGGTAGCCTAAGAATTAGGGAGCTGGCCCCTAATTGACGCGAATCCTAAAGGTAGATCTATGGGAACTAACAACCCCCATTCTGAAATTTGGAATGCTTTAGTACTTCGAGTTTATCATGTCCGATGGGTGTCCCGGAATGATGGGGATATTCTATATGCATCTTGTTAATGTCGGTTACCAGGTGTTCACCATATGAATGATTTTTATCTCTATGCAGTTTGCGAAATGCCTGATATGAGATGTGTTATAAAAATGGAATCTTGTGGTCTATTATTATGATTTGATAATATATAGGTTAAACCTATAACTCACTAATATTTTTGTTGACGTTTTAAGCATGTTTATTCTCAGGTGATTATTAAGAGCTTCTGCTGTTGCATACTAAAATAAGGACAGGATTTAGAGTCCATGCTTGTATGATATTGTGTAAAAACTGCATTCAAGAAACTTATTTCGATGTAATATATTTTTATTGTAAACCATTATGTAATGGTCGTGTATAAACGGTATATTTTAGATTATCATTATTTGATAATCTACGTAATTTTTTTTAAACCTTTATCGATAAAATAGAAGTTATGGTTGTTTTAAAAATGAATGCAGTCTTTGAAAAACGTCTCATATAGAGGTCAAAACCTCACGACGAAATCAATTAATATGGAACGTTTATAATCTATATGAACGGGACATTTCATATTAGAGGATCACCAAGTATCTCTAGGAAATTAGCCAAACGAACTAAGTCCGAAGAAGAAGAAACGAGTGAGTCGGATTAAAGAGTTGTAATCATGCTGTGTAATATATGTATTGTAGTGTGTTTGTATTTTTTATATGTAAAAATTGCTTGTATTGTTTGTTAATAACCTTTTACGAATCTAATCCTTGTTTATTTTACAGTATAAAAACAAAAATGGACGTTAAGGATAGACAACCAAAAATTTTAGAAGACCTACCAGGAGATATGATTGATGAAATCTTGTCTAGAGTCGGGCAGAATTCATCAGCACAATTAGTTACGGCAAAATTAGTTTGTCAAACGTTTAAAAGACATTCCAGACATGCCTTAGTATATACAAGGCTTTCCTTTGAAAGATGGGGTATATCACATTGGGGAGACTTTAAGTTACGCCAATTTTTCTTTAAGGCATTTAGTGCTGGAAACCCAGATGCAATTTTACGCTACGGGTTACGAACCTATTTTAACTCAACATATCCCAACATAGGACTTAGTTCTTTAGAAAGAGCTTCTAACATGCAACATAAAGAAGCATGTTATGCTTACGGGTTAATAATGTTCGCTTCTCATCAAATTGAGAAAAAGAACATTGGGTTGCAACTTTTAAATAAAACATTCCCACAAGTGACGGACTCGGTAGTTGAGGTGAGAAACAAGGTTTTTAGATTGTTACGTGGCTGTTGGGCATTACGAAACCCTCGTCCTTTTGACGATGTTATAACATGCTGCCTAGCTAACTGTCATAATGGTTATCTGCTACATAACCAAGGATGGGAAATAATATTAGTACAACCAGAATGCATGACTTGTTTCTGGACTTATGAATTACGTGTCTTTATTTCTTTTGCTGAACGGCTTGCGTACTAACTAGAATTGACTTTATAGCTGCCGAGTAGCAAGTTATTATGTGCTATATTTCATCTTATATGTATAATAGTGGTATTGTATGTTTGTAAAATATTGTATAAAAGTTTGAACGCGAAATATTATTGTAATAAGTTTTTCATATAGAATTGTAGTAGTTGAATTGTATAATAGCTACTAAGTATGAACTTAACGGGTAGGTACTACCCGAATTAAAACTATAAAATGCTAATATGAAGAAAAAGCTTTTATAAATAAGTTCATATTATGCTACGAAATACTATTGACTACTCTTAAATTCTATATGATTAACTCAATTCTTTTGGCTATTTTTAAAGGAAATGCCACTGACGACTCGTCAGAACTTGAACATGAGTGAAGAAGACTTTCGTGATTTCCTTCCTGCAAACATAGCCGCAGTGCAGGCCGCAATGCAAAATAACAACAATAATTCTAGTTCTAGCAGTGGAACTAATTCTACAAGAAATCGTGTAGGATGTTCCTACAAAGAATTCACTGCCTGCAAACCTTTAGAATTTGATGGAATCGAGGGTCCAATCGGATTGAAATGGTGGACCGAGAAGGTTGAATCGATGTTTGCCATAAGTAAATGTACTGAAGAAGACAAAGTAAAGTACGCTACACATACCTTCACAGGTACTGCGTTAACATGGTGGAATACCTATCTCGAGCAGGTGGGACAAGATACTGCCTACGCGTTACCGTGGTCAGCATTCAAGCATTTGATGAACGAGCAGTATCGTCCCAGAAATGAGGTCAATAAGCTCAAGGTAGAGCTTAGAGAGTTACGAACACAAGGGTTCGACATTACCACGTATGAACGACGATTCACAGCGTTGTGCCTATTGTGTCCAGGAGCGTTCGAAGATGAAGAAGAGAAGATCGACGCATTTGTAAAAGGGTTACCAGAAAGGATTCAAGAAGATGTGAGTTCACACGAGCCCGCTTCCATACAAAAGGCAAGCCGAATGGCTCATAAACTCATAAATCAGATTGAGGGAAGAATTAAAGAGCAGGCGGCCGAAGAAGCCAATACGAAACAACTCAAGAGGAAGTGGGAGGAAAACGGTGACAAGAGTCACCAGTACAACAACAACAACAACAACAATTACAACCACAATCGCAACAACTATCCCAATAACCGCAACAACAATCGCAACAATAACCGCAATCCTAAAAATAACTACAACAAACGTCCCAACAATAACAACAACCACAACAGCAACCATCCCAACAATAATAACAAAAGGCAAAAATCATGTCAGAGGTGTGAAAGATACCATCCGACTGGGTTCTGCACGACAACGTGTACTAAGTGTAAGAGAGCTGGTCATTACGCGACGAAGTGTGAAATCTACGGACCGGTGATTAACAAAAATAATGTGTGACGACCCGGAAATTTCCGACCAAATTTAATCTTAATCTTTATATGAATTCGACACAATAAGCAAAGTCTGTAATGTTGAGTCTCAAAATTTTGAAACTGTTTCAAATATTCAGTTACCTTTCGACTGTCCCCGATGATTCACGAACCATTGCTTGTAAATGTGTGTATATATATAAATATGTGTATATATAAATATATGTATAATATATATAATGACATGAACATTAATAAACTATTATATACATTTATAGTTATAAATAAATATGTACAATAAAATACATTGTAATAAAAACTATTATTTTATATGTATATTTGTTGTATGTATATATTGTTATATTTACGTTAATTATTTAATATATATTTATTTGTGTAGTAAATGTTTTTATTTAAAAATGTTTATATATATACATAGTATATATTAAATATAATTAATTTTGAGTTTAAATGATAAATGTCTGTAACTTTCGGTTGACGTTTAATTATTTTTAAAATAGGTCTAATATATATATATATATATATATATATATATATATATATATATATATATATATATATATATATATATATATATATATATATTGAAGTTTAAAATAAAAGTTGTTCCAAAATATGAATAAAAAGATAATAGTTTTGATAAATATTTTTTTTAACTTTTCGAACTAAGTTTTTGTACTCCGTACATGTAAATTGGAACAGAAAATAAATAATTTTCGAACCTTTTTGATCAGGTTTCAAACAGGTAATGCGTGAAATAATTATATATGTTTAATTTAAAAATTTGGGATTTTTAGGAACACTTTTATATTTTAACTGTTTAGCAACGGGCACGATATAACACAGTCCGTGGAAACTGTCGGCAGATAATTCAATTAAAGAGTCACAAGATGCTTTACTGTGTGTTTGATTCCAATTCACATTCATATGCACGTTCCTTTTCATAATCATTGATTAATAATATATTATTATATTATATATTATTATTAATTACTGTTTATGTTTTGTTCTTAACAATATGTCTTACGGAGTATTACATATGTATACACATGCATATTTGCATAAATCACACACAAACCCATTTAAGTATTAGGTGATTAGCTGTATTATCTAATCATCATTCTGCTTGTATTGAACTCAATAATGATCACCACCTTCATCCTTTTAACTACCATCCTACAACCACAATCACCACTTGCCATCTCCACTTTCCAATTCCCATTAAATCATATATGATCCACACAATCGAAGACAACCAAAAATTTACAATCTAACTATCACCGATAGACCCTCACCATAAACTACTCGAACATACTACAACTTCTTGTTTCCTATTTCGGTTACCATCATCATCGTATATCAAAACCACTTGTTAACCGAAACCATCTACCTTGTTGTTTTTCTTTTTTTGTGATAAACCGCCACCTTACAATCATCACCGAACAACCACCACTGGCCACCACAACAACCAACGTAAACCTTTCACCCTAAATCGCCACTAAACCTCCATATCTCTCTCCTATATCACTTGATGATGTAGCGTGAGGGTACGAAATAGTATTATTTTTAATACAAAATACTACAAAATATGACACAAGTTTTATTAATTTACGGATGGGATATACCTAAACCTTGCTACAACACTATAGGCAGTGTACCTAATCGTAGAGTAGTGTAGTTTTTAGTAAGTCCGGTTCGTTCCACAGGGAGCTGGTGAAGTTAACGCTATATTATTAAGTTTATTTGTAAAAATATATATATAAATAAGTAGTAGTATTATTATAAAATGGGGGTTTTACCGTTTAATGACCGGTTTGTCGATTTTAAGCGTAAAAATAAATGACAAAAATTAAAGTGCGTAAAATAAATTGCGATAAATAAAATGACAGAAAATAAAATTGCGAGTAATAAAATGACAGTAAATAAAGATACGATGAGAAATATAATAAAAGAATTATGCTTATTTAAACTTCCGTAATCATGATGTTTGACGTGTTGATTTTAATTTATTACCATGGGTTAATTGTCCTTTGTCCTGGTTTATTTGATACGTCTATCTGGTTTTTGTCCATAATAGTCCATCGGTCATAAATATAAAGTGCGAGTATCCTCGTCAAATTACCCTTATACCCGAAGTCAAATATTCCAACTGATTAAGGATTTAAACTGTGACGCAGTTATCACTTCTGTCAACAATTACATCAGTTATCACTGTATGTAATCCACCCCTGTTTTAATTAGTTTATGAATATTAATTCATCCACTTGATCAGAATGAATAATCAATTACCCAACCCAATTGATTAATTAAATGATTATAACAGATTCCATATGAACATCACTAAATAGGACAACCATAATCATTATTAATTATTAGGTTAATTAATTTGAAGATAGGTTCGACAGACTCCAATGAGTTGTCACTCAATTAGACAATACCCCCCATCTATTAATAGCCCATAGTTCAATTTCCACAAGTGTCGTTCTTTTGTTCAAACCCCAATTATGGTACAAAGCCCAATTACCCAATTTTAGTAATTAGCCCAACATCATGATTACTTCATTTTAAATAAGCATAATAACGACTTAGCTACGAGACATTAATGTAAAAAGGTTGAACATAACTTACAATGATTAAAAATAGCGTAGCGTTACACGGACAGAATTTCGACTTACACACTCAAACGATCTCTATCATAAATCTTATTATTATCATAATTTAAAATTAAAATTAAGATTATTGTTATATCTGATTACATTAACATTATGATAGAGAATTATAAATATAGATATTGATATTTGATATAGAAAAATAAGAAAAAAAAATAGAAAGAAAAAAAGATCGAAAAAATATCTTCCCCTAATTCATCGAACATATCGTTCGTTTTATAGGCAAATTAGAATTCAAATTTTCATTTACGACCCCTGAACTATGCTCAATTAACAACTTTTTATTATTTAATATTATTCTTATTATGAATTATTTAAATATTATATTTTATTCTTGTGCATAGTTGACTTGTAATTTTTACACCGTTGCGTCGAGCGTTGAGAGTTGGTTCATGTCCTGGTTTCGGATTTTCGAACGTCCTTTCGTACAATTTTATATCTTGTACTTTGCGTTTTGTAACTTGTACTCTTGTCATTTTTAGACGTTCTTCATCAATAAATTGAACCTTTTGAATTGTATCTTGTACATTTGAGCTTTTTGGACGTTTTGGTCTTTCAAATCTTCGTTTTTGTCTTTAAATCTTCATTTTCGAGCGATTTGCGTCTTTCGTCTTCGCACTTATTTATTTAACTATTACAACTAAAAATAAGGAAATTACATTTAAAAACATTACATATTGGAACGATATTGCTACTAAATATATGTTCATTTGGAACACTATCAAATATCCCCACACTTGAGCGTTGCTTGTCCTCAAGCAATACAGAACTTGAAATAAAAACATACATGAATCACTTTTTTATTCATCACATTTTGTACATCAGTGATTTTGATATAGCGGTATAAACAATGACAGTAATGATGGTTAAAGGTGGGTGTGTCATCCACAGTTGCCTCGGGTTTAGGTCAACGACACTTGCAATCAAATAGCCGATTTACTTTCGGTTTCCAAAGCAAAGTGCACATTTGAAAGGCGGTTTACAGTCCCACATGACTATAAAAATTTAGATCCTTTAAGGAAATTGGATCTTTATGAAAACATTTGATCTTTTGAAAATTCAAGCTAGATTTTACCCTAGATAAGTTTTCTGATTTGATCCACCATTGATGTTGCAAAATATATTTGTGGATCAATATTTTGGCTAAAAACATTTAGGTTTGTGTAATCCACTGCTATCCCGGTATCGGAAAGCACACATCCAGTTTACGTGTTCCGTATATTACCTTTCGGCAAACTACCGTCCGGTTGTAAAGGAAAGCGATGAACAAGAAACTGTTAAGGCAATGTCCCGTGACATGCAGATGATTATGGTCTTTTAACGTGTCGGATGCTAGAACTATCCTTGGTAGGAGCGATAGTAAAGATCATCCTATGATTTTTCGGTCTGGCACAAGGTCCTGTCTCTGACCATGCTATGCAACCACCGTTCTTACGGTTGACACCCGATTTGCTTCAGGTGACCTAATGAATTCCAGGTGAATTCCTAGGATTTTACGTTCAATGGTAATGAACGCATTGAAAATGGATTTTCAGAAAACAAATCGGTTTGTATTTTTGATCAAAATATTTTCTCGTTCAAGCTCGAGTTTAGATATCATTGAATTCCATGAGTTTGTAATTCTCAATCTTTAAGGTCAATCTCAAGGATTGAGTAATATCAGGCTTAAAAGCTGATTTTTGATCTTTAAGGAGATTATCCTTTCTGGGGATCTGATTCATTAGTCTTATCAAGCTAATTTGCACGGTGCCCCCCCATTGTACGAGATAAATCCTTCTCATGGTTAGGATAAATCTGACCACTTGGCGACCCTGTTTGATGCTGAGGTCCGTGGATTTCCTGCTGATTTTAGTGATGACTTTTCTAGATTTTTCGTCAACCTACAGCTGGTCTGGACGACAACTTCATGACCTAAATCAAGAAGCGCGTGTCTTTTTCGGAAGACTTTACTTCCTTCAAATGATGGAATTGATTCATCGTGTAGATCCATCTTTCTTTCAAATGTATTACAGTAAACCGGGTAAAACTGATTAGTATCGTCCAAAGCAAAAGTACCTGCAATAATCTTGTACAAAAATATGTGATATATGTTTTAAATTGAATAACTTGGTACATTCTTCCCACACTTAGTTTCTTTCTTTGCCTTTTTATTTTCTTTTATTTCATTTTAAATGAATTCAAGCGTTTTAGGGTGTTTCTCAATTTATGTCCTTTTCGAGGTAACGATAATTTCGGTATTATCACCTAGTTTTCACCGTTCATAAATATGTATAAACATGATTTTAAATTCATTTAGTTGAAAATTTTTCAAATTTCCACAAAATTTGACAAATAAACTAAGTGCAAACCCGAGAGAATTTATAACCCTTCCCCACACTTGAGATCATGCAATGCCCTCATTTGCATGAAATCAGACTATAATTATAAATTCATGAGGGTGATTAGTGTAGAAAAGTGATTAAAAATACCCAGTTTGTAAGCATATTATTTTATATCACATTTGATATTTTGCTTCTTGTCGTCAAAATCAGTAGCTATTGCTGAACTTAATGTTAGTCTTTGAAAGTGCGTTGTTCTACCCTGTTTTGTACATAAGATAAAATACAAACATATATATATATATATATATATATATATTTTTTTTTTTTTGAAGTTTGGTTTATAACCCCACTTTTCAAAAATTTATAAAGTATAATATTTTTGGCATACTTTAAATCAATAAAATTAAAAATAATGATAACAAAATTTGTCGCCCCGCCCTCGGGTAAAGCAATTTCGGCTTAATGACCTAGTCTTCAACTCACGACGAATTTTAGAAATCATTTTTTCAACTTAATGAATTAAAGTAAATTTTGTTTTTAAATATCACACAAAACTTAAAAGCATATTAATTTCATATAAAACCTAAAAAAAACAAAAATTCAGAATGGGGGGAGAAAACTAGTTCTTTAGTGTCTGCTAGCGGAAAAGACCAATCGGATTCCATTCTCGGAACTACACGAGAACAGAATAACTAATTCTAGATAACATCGTCTTCTTTTTAGAACATTTGAATCTCCCCACACTTAGGTAGCTGTGGTGTTGAAATTGTGATTAACTTCATCGTCAATTTCTCTTGGTCCATAATCAACTTGCATATCCGTGACTTTTTCTTTAAGCCATTGGTCGGATTCCTGTGTAATATCCACAATTTCAACTAGTTTCTCCTTTTCTTTAGGTGATAGATTGGATACTAACCGGTTACATAACTTAAAGTTCCCCTTGGTTCTAGCATCGCGAATCCGTTTAATAAGTTTCTTCATTGAACTATTAATAACGGGATTATTTAATTTCGTATCAACAACGGGGTTCTTTGTTATCATGTCATCATTAGGTGTTACTTCATTTTCCCCACACTTAGGCGTTTCATTATTGCTAAGTATTACCGTTGGAGTTGGTAAAAGCACATGGTTCTTACCAATTGTTTTTACTGGTTCAACGGTTTTGGCTGGTGGAGATTTAGACTTTCGAATCATAAAGGTGATCGATTTGTCACCACTTTTAAGTGTCATTCTTCCATTTCCTACATCAAATAATGCCTTGGTGGACGCTAAGAATGGCCGACCTAAAATTAAAGGAATGTTTGGGTCCTCTTCTATGTCAATGACAATAAATTCGACTAGAAAGGTTAAATTGCCTACTTGAACGGGTAGTTTGTCAGCAATTCCAACTGGGTGCTTAATGGTTTGATCAAAGAGTCGAACACTCATATCCGTTGGACTTAACTCACCTATACCTAATCTCTTATATAAGGAAAGAGGCATAACACTCACACTCGCACCTAAATCTGCTAGTGCATCATACATGACACAATCACTAAGTAGACAAGGAACAATAAATTCACCCGGATCACCTACCCTAGGTGGAGGTTTTGGTGGAACTGTCTTCACCGGGTTTATATTTACGGCTTTTGTTTCTTGCACTTTCTTATTCTTTTTCTTCTTCTTCTTTCCAGAGGTATCACAATCTTTATTACCTATCACTTGCTCATACTCAACTCCTTTTCTTGGAAACGGGATGGGTGGTTTGTATGGTGCCACCACTGGCTTTACATACTCGGGTGGTGGTGGTGTAACTTCTTCATTGTTACTCTCATCTAAAACCTTCCCATCTTCTGATGCTGGTTTTTCAGAATTCGTTGACACCATATTAACATTCTCATTCCGAGGATTTACTTCAGTATTACTCGGTAGCTTTCCTTGTTCCCTCTTACTCATCATGCTAGCAAGAGTACCTACGTGTTTTTCTAGATTCAAAATGGAAGCTTGTTGAGTTCTTAATGACTGATCAAACCTCTCGTTCGTTTGGGTTTGAGATGTAATGAATTGTGTTTGAGATTCAATCAGCTTTGCCATCATTTCTTCTAGATTTGGCTTTTTCTCTTCGGGTTGTTGTGGTGGTTTATACAAGCTAGGTCTTTGTTGATTGAAAGTGTTGTTTTGAGTTGGTTGGTTATTCGGACCTTGTTGGTTATACCAGTTATTTTCGGGTCCTTTTGGATTGTAAAGAATGTTTTGATTTCGATTTAAGTTTAGCCTTGGCGGTTGATAATTATTTTGATAATTATTTCCCGGCCTTTGGTTCATATAGGAAACATTCTCTCGTTGTTCCATCGTTGGTTCAATGTGACAATCTTTCAATAAGTGTGGTCCACCGCATTGCTCACAACTGATTCGTATTGCGTGAATATCTTTATTCATCTTTTCCATTCGTCTTTCGAAAGCATCTATTTTTGCGGAAACGGAATCAAAGTCAGGGCTAGAATCGGCTCTAGCCGCTTTAGATGATCGAAAGATATCTTTTTCTTGGTGCCACTCATGCGAGTGGGAGGCTGTGTTATCAATAATTTTGTAAGCTTCAGTTGCGGTTTTCTTCATAATGGATCCACCAGCGGTTATGTCGATGTCTTTTCGTGTGGCGATGTCTACGCCTTTATAGAAGATTTGTACTATTTGAAAAGTATCTAATCCGTGTTGAGGACATCCTCTCAACATCCTTCCGAATCTTGTCCACGCCTCATATAATGTTTCATTTGGATTTTGCGCGAACGTAACAATTTCTCCTTGAAGTCTCACGGCTTTGGATGCCGGAAAGAATCGTTTAAGAAATTTTTCAACTAAAACATCCCATGTGTCAATCGCCCCTTCAGGTAACGATTCTAACCAATCTTTGGCTTCTCCCTTTAAAGTCCAGGGAAACAACATGAGATAGATCTGCTCATCTTCCACTTCTCGGATTTTGAATAGTGTACAAATTCTTTTAAACGTACGAAGGTGTTCGTTAGGATCTTCATTCGGTGCACCACTGAATTGGCATTGGTTAGTTACCATGTGTAGAATTTGTCCTTTGATTTCATAATCTGGCGCATTAACTTCTGGCTTAATAATGGCGTGACCTTGGCCAGTGCGCTTAGCTCTCATTCGTTCTTCCATACTTAGAGGTTCTAGATTTTCCATGATTGGAAGTGTTGTATCTGAATCACTAGAGGTTTCTGATTTAATGGTTTCTTCCTCAACAATCTCTGTTTGAATGATTGGTGGTTCCGGAGGAAAGTTTAATGGTTCGGGATCTACAAACCGTTCCTGAATATTCTCCGGATTCTCAATTGTGAGGTTTGTTTCAAAAACTGGATTATCGGAAATTTGAGTTTGAGGATTTGGTCGACTTGATGACGATTCTAAAGAAAAATCAATGGCGGCGATATTCGTTAAACGATGTCTTGATCGAGTTACAGGTGGTGAACGTATGACCGGCGGCGAACGTCTTGCTCGGTGCATTCACTGAATATCCTATTAGTTTTTAAAAAGGAAAGAAAAATTATAATAAGTTATCCAACCAATAGACTTTTCTGATTTTGCCCACGTTTCGAATAGCCAAAAGATGCAGCAGAGGGGCAGGATTCGTTTGGTCTCAATATAATTGAGTACTGTTTGGCTCCAATAACCCGGTCCACGTACAAATCCAACTATTACTACGAACCAGAAAATTTTGATGTCTATCAATTTAACCACTTAAAATAAATTTTCGTAATTTTAAGAAATTTAGAGAAGAAGTAGAAAAAAATTCTAAGTCCTAAAAACTAGAATGGCGAGAAATAAGAAAGAAATAGATTGCGCGTCGAAAAATGTCGAAAAATAAAAGGTCGAAAAATAGGCGTCGAAAAATAAAAATAAGAAAGTAGTGCGAAATACGGCGTCGTAAAATTCTAAAGCACCTAAAACTTAGTCTAAAGAATAAGCACTTAAGGGATTTTACGGCAAAGCCTAAAAATTCTAGAAGTAAAAATAACTATGGCAAAACTAAACTTAATACTAAAAGTTGCGACTATAGTCTAAAAATCTAAAGGTAATAAAACTAAAAAAAAACATTTTTTTTATAAACAAAATTTTAAAAATATATATATATTTTTTTTTTTAATAATTTTTTTTTTTTTTTACGTTTTTTTTTTTTTTTTTTTTACGTTTTTTTTTTTTACGTTTTTTTTTTTTTTTTTTTTTTTTTTTTTTTTTTTTTTTTCGTTTTTTTTTTTTTTTTTCTGTTTTTTAATTAAATAAAAGATATTAAAATTAAAACTTATATTTTTATAAACTAAAATAAAAATAAAGAAACTTTTAAAACTTAACTATTTAACAAAGTCTTAAAAATACATATATTTTTTTTTTTTTTTCTTTTTTATATATTTTTTTTTTTTTTTCGTTTTTTTTTTTTTTTTTTTTTTTAAAAAAAAAACGATTTTTTTTTTTTTTTTTTTTTTTTTTTTTTTTTTTTTAAAACGCTTTTTTTTTTTTCTTTTAAAAAAAACGATTTTTTTTTTTTTTTTTTTTTTTTTTTTTTTTTTTTTTTTTTTTTTTTTAAAAAACGATTTTTTTTTTTTTTTTTTTTTTTTTTTTAAAAACGATTTTTTTTTACAAATTAATAATTTTTTTATAATTATAATTTTTTTTTAAAACTCTTTTTTTTTTTAATTCATTTACTATTCATGAATAGTAAATGAAAATAAATTAATTAATTTACTATTTACATGAAAGCGACATGATAGCAATTATTAATTATAAGTTACATAATATACCCCTGAAGTATTTAATAAATACGACTTTTTTTTTTTAAAATTTTCGTAAATTTTGATTCTTAAATATTTTTATATTATTATATTCTATTTCAATATTATTATATTATTATATTCTATTTCAATATTATTATATTATTATATTTTATTTCAATATTATTATAATTAAAAATATAGCGTTTTAGCGCTCCCCGGCAGCGGCGCCAAAAACTTGATGATGTAGCGTGAGGGTACGAAATAGTATTATTTTTAATACAAAATACTACAAAATATGACACAAGTTTTATTAATTTACGGATGGGATATACCTAAACCTTGCTACAACACTATAGGCAGTGTACCTAATCGTAGAGTAGTGTAGTTTTTAGTAAGTCCGGTTCGTTCCACAGGGAGCTGGTGAAGTTAACGCTATATTATTAAGTTTATTTGTAAAAATATATATATAAATAAGTAGTAGTATTATTATAAAATGGGGGTTTTACCGTTTAATGACCGGTTTGTCGATTTTAAGCGTAAAAATAAATGACAAAAATTAAAGTGCGTAAAATAAATTGCGATAAATAAAATGACAGAAAATAAAATTGCGAGTAATAAAATGACAGTAAATAAAGATACGATGAGAAATATAATAAAAGAATTATGCTTATTTAAACTTCCGTAATCATGATGTTTGACGTGTTGATTTTAATTTATTACCATGGGTTAATTGTCCTTTGTCCTGGTTTATTTGATACGTCTATCTGGTTTTTGTCCATAATAGTCCATCGGTCATAAATATAAAGTGCGAGTATCCTCGTCAAATTACCCTTATACCCGAAGTCAAATATTCCAACTGATTAAGGATTTAAACTGTGACGCAGTTATCACTTCTGTCAACAATTACATCAGTTATCACTGTATGTAATCCACCCCTGTTTTAATTAGTTTATGAATATTAATTCATCCACTTGATCAGAATGAATAATCAATTACCCAACCCAATTGATTAATTAAATGATTATAACAGATTCCATATGAACATCACTAAATAGGACAACCATAATCATTATTAATTATTAGGTTAATTAATTTGAAGATAGGTTCGACAGACTCCAATGAGTTGTCACTCAATTAGACAATACCCCCCATCTATTAATAGCCCATAGTTCAATTTCCACAAGTGTCGTTCTTTTGTTCAAACCCCAATTATGGTACAAAGCCCAATTACCCAATTTTAGTAATTAGCCCAACATCATGATTACTTCATTTTAAATAAGCATAATAACGACTTAGCTACGAGACATTAATGTAAAAAGGTTGAACATAACTTACAATGATTAAAAATAGCGTAGCGTTACACGGACAGAATTTCGACTTACACACTCAAACGATCTCTATCATAAATCTTATTATTATCATAATTTAAAATTAAAATTAAGATTATTGTTATATCTGATTACATTAACATTATGATAGAGAATTATAAATATAGATATTGATATTTGATATAGAAAAATAAGAAAAAAAAATAGAAAGAAAAAAAGATCGAAAAAATATCTTCCCCTAATTCATCGAACATATCGTTCGTTTTATAGGCAAATTAGAATTCAAATTTTCATTTACGACCCCTGAACTATGCTCAATTAACAACTTTTTATTATTTAATATTATTCTTATTATGAATTATTTAAATATTATATTTTATTCTTGTGCATAGTTGACTTGTAATTTTTACACCGTTGCGTCGAGCGTTGAGAGTTGGTTCATGTCCTGGTTTCGGATTTTCGAACGTCCTTTCGTACAATTTTATATCTTGTACTTTGCGTTTTGTAACTTGTACTCTTGTCATTTTTAGACGTTCTTCATCAATAAATTGAACCTTTTGAATTGTATCTTGTACATTTGAGCTTTTTGGACGTTTTGGTCTTTCAAATCTTCGTTTTTGTCTTTAAATCTTCATTTTCGAGCGATTTGCGTCTTTCGTCTTCGCACTTATTTATTTAACTATTACAACTAAAAATAAGGAAATTACATTTAAAAACATTACATATTGGAACGATATTGCTACTAAATATATGTTCATTTGGAACACTATCATCACTCTTTTCCCCTTCGGTGTTAAGTAGTGAACCATCACTACAAACTATCTGTTATCACCATTCTAAACCCATTAATCTACTTGTACGATCATCATAAACGAACCATCACCATATCATCCATATGTATATTTTTTTTTGTTTCTTCTTCTTCGTGATTTTTCACATACCCTCACTCCCATCACCTCATCAACAACACCAACTTGAACGGATGTCTGTTTTGCTGAATATATAATTCCTGGGTTTCGATCGAATTCAAGATTAACAACCACCATGATGCTACGCTTTGTTGTTTCTGTTTCTATAAACCACAACCGCCATATTTTTTGCTACACCTGCGTAATCATGTTCCTGTTTCTGTTTGATCTCCAGCTATTGTATCACCGTAACCTGATACCCATTAACCTTTTACTAATACGATTTCATTTTCTGTTTAAACCACCACTCAAACTCGATGATGAAAACGATGAATGGTAACCTGTTTTGATGATGATCGACTGCTACAGCCTATGTATTGTTTCTGTTTCTGCACAAAACTCATAATGATGAGGACTTAAATGGTGGTCGGCGAGAAAGAAGGAAGAAACAAATAATGGATGATGATGGCGATTCATTAATGATAATGGAGACGAGATGATTAAGTAGAGAATGATGATGAAAAGTAATTTGGTTTATGGTTTATACTTTTGTCGAAACTTACAGCCCCATAACCACGATCATTTAATTAAATCATAAAGTGAGTCTGCTGGACTTAAAGGGATTTTCGAGTTGGGCTTATGAGTAAGTGGGGGGGAGAATTTTCTCTTAGGATGGGCCGTGTTTGTAGTTGGAACAAGAAGTTGAGCATTATTTAGGAAGATATTGAAAATGGGTTATAAGTAATTAAAGTGTGTTTAAGTCAGAAAAACAAGGACGGTCTGGTGGTTTGAAAGGGTGTTGGTTTAGCTAGAGATCACGGGTTCGAGCCTTAGCAATGGCATTTTTACGCCCATTCTTTTGAGGTAGTCATATTAATATTATTATTAGTGTTATTATTAATATTATCATTATTATTGATGACATGATTATCATTATTATTATGATTGTTATTATTATTATTATTATTATTATTATTATTATTATTATTATTATTATTATTATTATTATTATTATTATTATTATTATTATTATTATTATTATCAATGATATTAATATGATGATTAAGAATATTATTATCATTATTATGAGTAAAATTATTATTAGTATTATCAATAAGATTATTATTAGTATTATCATTATGGTTAAAATTAATACTTTTATTATTATTATCATCATTATTATAACTATTATTATCATTAAGATTATTTTTATTATTAACATTAATTACTATCAAGTGATATTAATAAGTATTATTAGTATTAAGAGTTATTATCAAAATTATATTTTTTTATTGTAAAAATAATACAACCTTTTATTATCATTATTATTAAAATTATCACCTTTATCATTATCATTATTATTATTATATTATAACAAATAAAGATTTTATACATAAAATATATTTATTACGTATACCATACTTATATCAATATTACCTATAACTATATATTAAGCATATTAACATTTTTATTATATATATATAAAATAAACATATATATAGTATATAATTTAAAATATAGTATATAGATGTATTACAAATTCTATATAAACTACAACACTAAATATATAAATATTATATAATTAATAGACGTAATTATTTGATTACCATTATATGTGTTAATATATATAATTAATATAGGTTCGTGAATCCGAGGCCAACCTTACACTTGTTCAATGATGTTATATGTATTTTTACTACGAAATACAGTATGGCGAGTTTCATTTGATCCCTTTTTACTCATTACATTTTTGGGCTGAGAATACATGCAAATGCTTTTTTAACTGGTTTACAATATTTATATGCGTGAGTTCATTTGCTCCCTTTTACTCTTTATATTTTTGGGACTGAGAATACATGCGCTGTTTTTACAACTGTTTTATTAAATGCTTTTGAAATATATTTTGAACTGCGAATACATGAAATGCTTTTATAAATGTTTGACGAGATAGACACAAGCAAAACATTCCTTGAATGAATTATTATGCAGACAGAAGTTCTGCGGATTATTGTTGAATTTTGTGGACATGATAATTGCCACTGTTGAATTATGTGGACATGATAATTGCCACCGTTGAATTATGTGGACATGATAATTGCCACCATTTAATTATGTGGACATGATAATTGCCACCAATTGATATGAATGTTATGTATCGAGAGAATGATTTTATACACAGGTTATGTGTATGTTATTTTTGTGCACGAGATATGTGTACGGTTACTAAGATTTATGAAAGATGATTTCGTACACGAGAAAGGTGTACTGTATTTAAAAGATATCGCATGTACATTACAGGTGGGTATAGGATTCGGGCCCATTTGTACCATGCATCATTTAAATCTTGTGGTCTATCAAAATGATGAATTTTATTATTTTATGATAAACCTAAGAACTCACCAACCTTTTGATTGACACTTGAAAGCATGTTTATTCTCAGGTATGAAAGAAATCTTCCGCTGTGCATTTGCTCATTGTAAAGACATTATTTGGAGTCGATCATCGCAATGGAGCCAGATGTTGGTGACTTCGTCCAGACAGATTAGGACAGGGTATGACATGTGGTATCAGAGCGGTGGTCCTAGAAAACCAGGTCATACATTAGTGTGTCTAACTGATAATTGCTTAGATGCATTAGTGAGTCTGGACTTCGACCGTGTCTGCATGTCAAAAGTTTTGCTTATCATTTCGTGTCAAAAATTGCCTGCTTATCATTCTTAGGGAATCACTTGCTTATCACTCTTAGTCTAGACACGTCTTACTGCCTCTATTGCATAGACAGTGTATAGATAAATTCATATCTTAGCGTATCTATTACTGTAGACTTTGCCTGACAGCTTCCGTAGATTCCTCCGTAACTTATGGGATTTTAGTATTATATTTGCATATGTAAATTATGTATTGCAGGGTACTAATCTACATCCTATAATCTATTTCTTATCGAAAATCCTTCATCTGATCGTACGAGATGAATCCCTCAACCAGTTCGAGTCCCTCAGATTTCGATAGCTATTCCGATAGTTATTCCAACAGCTATTCCGACATGGATATTCACCTAAACTCCGAAAGCGGTGTCACCAGAATGAACCAACCAATCATCCATCCCCAATTCATCTGATGGGTTTGTAGTCGACTTAACCGATGAAGACGAGAAGAAGGCAATCCCTTCTGCACTCTTGGCGAAGGACCTGAAGCATTCACCGGTGAATTAATCCGAAACACTATGTTCGCCCTCATTACCCGAATATATCGCCATGATTATACACTATCTCAAATTCAAAACCTTATTCATTCACTCGTTCCGACCGACAATCATCCCGGAATAATATAAGAAGTCAACGAGCTTCGCGCCCGAGTTGTAGCCTTGAAAAATATGGTACAAAACATACCAGTTTCAGCAACATCACCGACACTAATAGTACCATCAATAACGGCACCAGTACCATCAACAATATATGCCTCAACATCTCATTATGTACCTCGAGCATAATCATCAATCTACGAATCGTTCTACATCATTTATCTTCGTTCGACATGGCAATTATGTAATCTCTAATGTTTTAGAGATTATATAGTATTGTTCTAATGATAAATCAAATGAGTTTAATAATATATTGACTCATTAAATCCATGATTACATCTGAAGAAAATATATATGTAAGTATATTTTCATAAAGAATGTAATTAAAAACTCTTTCGTACAAACTGTTAATGATGAAAATATTTTAACGGGTAGGTAATACCCGAGGAATATTTAAATTTCACATTAATCAGTTACACGATACTTTTTGCGAATCTGATTCAACAATCATTCACTATCCTACTTACAACCACCGATATACGTATCCGTTCACCAAAGAATAACTATTTTCATTCAAATTCAATTTCATATTTGGATATTGACCTATCAGAATCCAACAAGTGGCATAATAAAGAAAACATTGGACAAAATAAAATTTGTTAGAAACAAATAAATTAACTATGAGAAATTTTGTTAAGAATCCACGCTAACGAAATCCTAGCTAACTGTTACTAGCTAACTGTTAATTCCGTATTACATTTTAATTATCGCAATTTATTTATCACAATTTAATTATCGCAATTTATTTTATCGCAATTTTAATTCTCGCAATTTTATTTATCGTTATTTAATTTCTGTTATTTATTTTATTCACTTTATTTATCGTCATTTAATTTCTGTTATTTACGCATTTAAATATCAGGACACGTATACATGGTTTTGACATATGGTATCGACGCATCTATATATATTATTTGGAATAACCATAGACACTCTATATGCTGTAATGATCGAGTTCGCTATACAGGGTTGAGGTTGATTCTACAATAATATATATAGTTTGAGTTGTGATCGAGTCTGAGACGTATACGGGTCACGACACGTATTAATTAATTCGAATATTATATATTAAATTATATATGAATTATTGGACTGTTAACTGTGGACTATCGACTGTGGACTAATGACATTGGACAATTAAAATGAATTAAAATATTGATTATAACATATGAAACTAAACAATTCTTCAAGTTTGCCACTTGATTTCATCTTAAACCTCATTTGTATCTTGACGATTACAATCTGCGTTCAAACTTTCGTAATTCTTGAAAACACCTCAATCGAGAGGATGAACCAACCGCAATTCATCTATGTAAGAAGAGATTGATGCATATACTTATGCACTTGAAAACTCCTGGAACTTGAGTAAACGTTTAACACGTATCTGTGCTAATTCCTTTAGTATTATTATTACCAAAAATAACTTGGTAATTCCTTTTAAAGTAGCAAATTTTGTCACAGATCCAGCAAGTCAACTTCGACTTTTCGTTCGAAACAACCTTATTATAACCTTGATATATACGTTGTCTTTTCGCCTTTGTTACCAGGAAACCTTTTATATTCTGCAATATTACCAACAGATGTACCAGCAACCTTGTTGCATCTTGGCTTAAATCTCTCTGATAAATCATTATATTTATTCATTGAAACCCTATCATATACTCATCCTCATCTTGTAACGAGAACTGCCATACCAATTATAGGGAATCAACAATCAGTACTTTGAAAACTCACAGCATATCTACATCAATAGTTATATGTATAACAATTGTCTCTTAGAATTATTATCTTTCAATCCTGAAATTTTGAAAAGCAACCAGCCTACGAATCAATACATTGAACTTTGAAAAAGCTGAATGAAGCAGCAGAAACTGTAGGCAACTGTAAACGACTTTAATCATCGGAAGTTTGATGATAAAGAATAGTATGTTGGAAAAGCTCAGAAAAGTTGGAACAGGAAAACGGATTGAGCTAACCACGAAGGTGACTAAGGACAAATACAAGGACCATACCCTATATTCAAAGAATCCATGTAATTCTGGATCCGTTGAAATCTTTAGAGAATATCTTGCTCCGAAGTCATGTTAAAATCTTGCGAAAAATTTTTCTTAATCAACCTTCGAACTTGGAAATTCCAAAATATCATCATAAATATCTTCGATATTTCTGAGGATATTTTTATAAACATTCTCTTCCGATATTAATTATCTCTCTGCACTATCTGTGATATATCATAAAAAGGAAACTATTTTAGTTTCTAAATTCTGAAAAATTCGAACTTAAATTATGAATGTTTTTGAAGTAGTGTTGGGAACTGAAGCATGAGTTAGTATAATATAATGACACTTGATCAATGTGATTATATTACAGTAAGTCATGCTGAGTTTCTAATGAAACGTGATGATTCACAGATCTTAACGTCATCATTTGCCATGTCACACGACTCTTACATTCTACCTAGTCTCCAAATATAATAAGAACATATCTTCTTGATAAATATATTTTCCAGGATATTCTGGTAACTTGACAAATCAAGATCGTGCTATTATAATCTCTCTTAGAACATTGGGCATGTTCATTCGAAACTCCATATCTACGAATTCTGTACCATTATTCGTTCGACTTAAAGTCAAGAAGAGAAAAACAAAAGTTTGAATTAAGGGAGAAAGAATAGAAGGTGTGAGTTGTAAGGAAACGAAGGGGGTAGATTTATAGTAAAATATCTGATAGAGCAATCAAAACGGATGATCGCATTTAAAACGAAACCTAATTTTCTTAAATCCTGAAGAATCAAATCTTATATAGATTTCGAAGATTTTCATTAAATTCCTTGAATTTCGGAATTCAACCATGACTACGTCAAAAGTTAAGACGAATCTGCACTTATTCATTTCACTCTTTTGTGATAGCTTCATTCGTGTTCTTCGAATAATCAAATTGTTTTATCTTTGTTAATCAATAATGATAAAACTCTAATTATCAACTCATAGTCATCATGAAAACATTTTTAATGTTAGCTATGATGACCACGATCAAATTTTGGGACAAAATTTCTTTAACGGGTCGGTACTGTGACGACCCGAAAATTTCTGACCAAATTTAAACTTAACCTTTATATGAATTTGACACAATAAGAAAAGTCTGTAATGTTGAGTCTCAAAATTTTGAAACTGTTTCAAATATTCAATTACCTTTTGACTGTCCCCGATGATTCACGGACCATTGCTTGTAAATGTGTGTATATATATAAATATGTGTATATATAAATATATGTATAATATATATAATGACATGAACATTAATAAACTATTATATACATTTATAGTTATAAATAAATATGTACAATAAAATACATTGTAATAAAAACTATTATTTTATATGTATATTTCTTGTATGTATATACTGTTATATTTAAGTTAATTATTTAATATATATTTATTTGTGTAGTAAATTTTGTTATTTAAAAATGTTTATATATATACATAGTATAAGTATATATTAAATATAATTAATTTTGAGTTTAAATGATAAATGTCTGTAACTTTCGGTTGATGTTTAATTATTTTTAAAATAGGTCTAATATATATATATATATATATATATATATATATATATATATATATATATATATATATATATATATATATATATATATATATATATATATATATATGAAGTTTAAAATAAAAGTTGTTCCAAAATATGAATAAAAAGATAATAGTTTTGATAAATATTTTTTTTTAAACTTTTCGAACTAAGTTTTTGTACTCCGTACATGTAAATTGGAACAGAAAATAAATAATTTTTGAACCTTTTTGATCAGGTTTCAAACAGGTAATGAGTGAAATAATTAAATATGTTTAATTTAAAAATTTGGGATTTTTAGGAACACTTTTATATTTTAACTGTTTAGCAACGGGCACGATATAACACAGTCCGTGGAAACTGTCGGCAGATAATTCAATTAAAGAGTCACAAGATGCTTTACTGTGTGTTTGATTCCAATTCACATTCATATGCACGTTCCTTTTCATAATCGTTGATTAATAATATATTATTATATTATATATTAGTATTAATTACTGTTTATGTTTTGTTCTTAACAATATGTCTTACGGAGTATTACATATGTATACACATGCATATTTGCATAAATCACACACAAACCCATTTAAGTATTAGGTGATTAGCTGTATTATCTAATCATCATTCTGCTTGTATTGAACTCAATAATGATCACCACCTTCATCCTTTTAACCACCATCCTACAACCACAATCACCACTTGCCATCTCCACTTTCCAATTCCCATTAAATCATATATGATCCACACAATCGAAGACAACCAAAAATTTACAATCTAACTATCACCGCTAGACCGTCACCATAAACTACTCGAACTTACTACAACTTCTTGTTTCCTATTTCGGTTACCATCATCATCGTATATCAAAACCACTTGTTAACCGAAATCATCTACCTTGTTGTTTTTCTTTTTTTGTGATTAACCGCCACCTTACAATCATCACCGAATAACCACCGCTGGCCACCACAACAACCAACGTAAACCTTTCACCCTAAATAACCACTAAACCTCCATATCTCTCTCCTATATCACTCTTTTCCCCTTCGGTGTTAAGTAGTGAACCATCACTACAAACTATCGGATATCACCATTCTAAACCCATTAATCTACTTGTACGATCATCATAAATGAACCATCACCATATCATCCATCTGTATATTTTTTTTTGTTTCTTCTTCTTCGTGATTTTTCACACACCCTCACTCCCATCACCTCATCAACAACATCAACTTGAACGGATATATAATTCCTGGGTTTCGATCGAATTCAAGATTAACAACCACCATGATGCTACGCTTTGTTGTTTCTGTTTCTATAAACCACAACCGCCATATTTTTTTGCTACACCTGCGTAATCATGTTCCTGTTTCTGTTTGATCTCCAGCTATTGTATCACCGTAACCTGATACCCATTAACCTTTTACTAATACGATTTCAGTTTCTATTTAAACCACCACTCAAACTCGATGATGAAGACGATGAATAGTAACCTGTTTTGATGATGATCGACTGCTACAGCCTATGTATTGTTTCTGTTTCTGCACAAAACTCATAATGATGAGGACTTAAATGGTGGTCGGTGAGAAAGAAGGAAGAAACGAATAATGGATGATGATGGCGATTCATTAATGATAATGGAGACGAGATGATTAAGTAGAGAATGATGATGAAAAGTAATTTGGTTTATGGTTTATACTTTTGTCAAAACTTACAGCCATATAACCACGATCATTTAATTAAATCATAAAGTGAGTCTGCTGGACTTAAAGGGATTTTCGAGTTGGGCTTATGAGTAAGTTGGGCCGAGAATTTTCTCTTAGGATGGGCCGTGTTTGTAGTTGGACCAAGAAGTTGAGCATTATTTAGGAAGATATTGAAAATGGGTTATAAGTAATTAAAGTGTGTTTAAGTCAGAAAAACAAGGACGGTCTGGTGGTTTGAAAGGGTGTTGGTTTAGCTAGAGATCACGGGTTCGAGCCTTAGCAATGGCATTTTTACGCCCATTCTTTTGAGGTAGTCATATTAATATTATTATTAATGTTATTATTAATATTATCATTATTATTGATGACATGATTATCATTATTATTATTATTATTATTATTATTATTATTATTATTATTATTATTATTATTATTATTATTATTATTATTATTATTATTATTATTATCAATAATATTAATATGATGATTAAGAATATTATTATCATTATTATGAGTAAAATTATTATTAGTATTATCATTAAGATTATTATTAGTATTATCATTATGGTTAAAATTAATACTTTTATTATTATTATCATCATTATTATAAATATTATTATCATTAAGATTATTTTTATTATTAACATTAATTACTATCAAGTGATATTAATAAGTATTATTAGTATTAAGAGTTATTATCAAAATTATAGTTTTTTATTGTAAAAATAATACAACCTTTTATTATCATTATTATTAAAATTATCACCTTTATCATTATCATTATTATTATTATATTATAACAAATAAAGATTTTATACATAAAATATATTTATTACGTATACCATATTTATATCAATATTACCTATAACTATATATTAAGCATATTAACATTTTTATTATATATATACAAAATAAACATATATATAGTATATAATTTAAAATATAATATATAGATATATTACAAATTCTATATAAACTACAACACTAAATATATAAATATTATATAATTAATAGATGTAATTATTTGATTACCATTATATGTGTTAATATATATATAATTAATATAGGTTCGTGAATCCGAGGCCAACCTTACACTTGTTCAATGATGTTATATGTATTTTTACTACGAAATACAGTATGGTGAGTTTTATTTGATCCCTTTTTACTCATTACATTTTTGGGCTGAGAATACATGCAAATGCTTTTTTAACTGATTTACAATATTTATATGCATGAGTTCATTTACTCCCTTTTACTCTTTATATTTTTGGGACTGAGAATACATGCGCTGTTTTTACAACTGCTTTATTAAATGCTTTTGAAATATATTTTGAACTGCAAATACATGAAATACTTTTATAAATGTTTGACGAGATAGACACAAGCAAAACATTCCTCGAATGAATTATTATGCAGAGAGAAGTTCTGCGGATTATTGTTGAATTATGTAGACATGATAATTGCCACTGTTGAATTATGTGGACATGATAATTGCCACCGTTGAATTATGTGGACATGATAATTGCCACCATTGAATTATGTGGACATGAAAATTGCTACCAATTGATATGAATGTTATGTATCGAGAGAATGATTTTATACACAGGTTATGTGTATGTTATTTTTGTACACGACATATGTGTATTGTTACTAAGATTTATGAAAGATGATTTCGTACACGAGAAAGGTGTACTGTATTTAAAAGATATCGCATGTACATTACAGGTGGGTATAGGATTCGGGCCCATTTGTAACATGCAGCATTTAAATCTTGTGGTCTATCAAAATGATGAATTTTATTGTTTTATGATAAACCTATGAACTCATCAACCTTTTGGTTGACACTTAAAAGCATATTTATTCTCAGGTATGAAAGAAATCTTCCGCTGTGCATTTGCTCATTGTAAAAACATTATTTGGAGTCGATCATCGCAATGGAACCAGATGTTGGTGACTTCATCCAGACAGATTAGGACGGGGTATGACATAATGCAACGAGTAATGTCGGGACAAGTAATGCCGCATTTATTTGTTATGGATGTGGAAAACTGGGCCACGTCAAGAGTAAATGCCCAAACTAAGGAAATACAAATGGGCAAAGCCGTGGAAGAGTCTTCAACATTAATTCGGCTGAAGCGCAGGAAGACCCGGAGCTTGTTACGGGTACGTCTCTCATTGAAAATAAATCTGTTTATGTTTTATTTGATTCGGGTACGGATAGAAGCTATATGAGTACAGATTTTTGTGCTAAATTAAGTTGTCCACTGACGCCTTTGGATAATAAATTTGTACTCGAATTAGCAAACGGTAAAATAATTACAGCAGAAAACATATTTCGGAATCGAGAAATTAAGCTGGTTAGTGAAACATTTAAGATTGATTTGATACCAGTAGAGTTAAGAAGTTTTGATGTGATAATTGGCATTGACTGGTTGAAAAAGGAGAGAGCAGAGATCGTATGTTACAAAAATGCAATTCACATTGTACGGGAAAAAGGAAAACCCTTAATGGTGTACGGAGAAAAGAGCAACACGAAGCTAAATCTTATTAGTAATTTGAAGGCGCGAAAGCTAATAAGAAAAGGTTGCTATGCTATTTTAGCACATGTCGAGAAAGTACAAACCGAAGAAAAGAACATCAATGATGTTCCCGTCGCAAAAGAATTTCTCGATGTATTTTCGAAAGAATTACCGGGACTACCTCCACACCGATCCGTTGAATTTCAAATAGATCTTGTACCAGGAGCTGCACCAATAGCTCGTGCTCCATACAGACTCGCACCCAGTGAAATGAAAGAATTACAAAGTCAGTTACAGGAACTTTTAGAGCGTGGTTTCATTCGACCAAGTACATCACCATGGAGAGCTCCTGTTCTATTTGTCAAGAAGAAAATGGTACATTCAGGTTGTGTATCGACTACCGAGAGTTGAACAAACTTACCATCAAGAACCGTTACCCATTACCGAGAATCGACGACTTATTTGATCAACTACAAGGCTCATCGGTTTATTCGAAGATCGATTTACGTCCTGGATATCACCAAATGCGGGTGAAGGAGGATGACATTCCGAAGAATGCTTTTAGGACGCGTTACGGTCATTACGAGTTTATGGTTATGCCGTTTGGATTGACTAACGCACCAGCTGTGTTCATGGATCTCATGAACCGAGTGTGTGGGCCATATATTGACAAGTTTGTCCTTGTTTTCATCGATGACATACTTATTTACTAGAAGAATGATCAAGAGCACGAAGAACATTTGAGAAAAATGCTAGAGTTACTGAGAAAAGAAAAACTGTACGCTAAGTTTTCAAAGTGTGCATTTTGGTTGGAAGAAGTTCAATTCCTCGGTCACATAGTGAACAAAGAAGTATTCAGGTGGATCCAGCAAAGATTGAAACCGTTGAAAAGTGGGAAACCCCGAAAACTATGAAACACATACGCCAATTTTTAGGGCTGGCTGGTTATTACAGGAGATTCATCCAAGATTTTTCCAAAATAGCAAAACCCTTGACTGCATTAACGCATAAAGGGAAGAAATTTGAATGGAAGGATGAACAAGAGAAAGCATTTCAATTGTTGAAGAAAAAGTTAACTACGGCACCTATATTGTCATTACCTGAAGGGAATGATGATTTTGTGATATATTGTGATGCCTCAAAGCAAGGTCTCGGTTGTGTATTAATGCAACGAACGAAAGTAATTGCTTATGCATCTAGACAATTGAAGATTCACGAGCAGAATTATACGACGCATGATTTGGAATTAGGTGCGGTTGTTTTTGCATTAAAGACTTGGAGGTACTACCTATATGGGGTCAAAAGTATTATATATATCGACCAAAAAAGTCTTCAACACATATTTAATCAGAAACAACTGAACATGAGGCAGCGCAGGTGGATTGAATTATTGAATGATTATGACTTTGAGATTCGTTACCACCCGGGGAAGGCGAATGTGGTAGCCGACGCCTTGAGCAGAAAGGACAAAGAACCCATTCGAGTAAAAGCTATGAATATAATGATTCGCACTAACCTTACTACTCAAATAAAGGAGGCGCAACAAGGAGTTTTAAAAGAGGGAAATTTGAAGAATGAAACACCCAAAGGATCGGAGAAGCATCTTAATATTCAGGAAGACGGAACCCGGTATAGGGCTGAAAGAATTTGGGTACCAAAATTTAGAGATATGAGAGAAATGGTACTCAAAGAAGCTCATAAAACCAGATACTCAATACATCCTGGAACGGGGAAGATGTACAAGGATCTCAAGAAACATTTTTGGTGGCCGGGTATGAAAGCCGATGTTACTAAATACGTAGGAGATTGTTTGACATGTTCTAAGGTCAAAGCGGAGCATCAGAAACCATCAGGTCTACTTCAACAACCCGAAATCCCAGAATTGAAATGGGAAAACATTACCATGGATTTCATCACTAAATTGCCAAAGACTGCAAGTGGTTTCGATACTATTTGGGTAATAGTTGATCGTCTCACCAAATCAGCACACTTCCTGCCAATAAGAAAAGATGACAAGATGGAGAAGTTAGCATGACTGTATTTGAAGGAAGTCGTCTCCAGACATGGAATACCAATCTCTATTATCTCTGATAGGGATGGCAGATTTATTTCAAGATTCTGGCAGACATTACAGCAAGCATTAGGAACTCGTCTAGACATGAGTACTGCCTATCTTCCACAAACTGATGGGCAGAGAGAAAGGACGATACAAACGCTTGAAGACATGCTACGAGCATGTGTTATAGATTTTGGAAACAGTTGGGATCGACACCTTCCGTTAGCAGAATTTTCCTACAACAACAGCTAGCATTCAAGCATTGAGATGGCGCCGTTTGAAGCACTTTATGGTAGAAATTGCAGGTCTCCGATTTGTTGGAGTGAAGTAGGGGATAGACAGATTACGGGTCCGGAGATAATACAAGAAACTACCGAGAAGATCATCCAAATTCAACAACGGTTGAAAACAAAGTCAACAAAAGAGCTACGCTGACATTAAAAGAAAATATATAGAATTTAAAATTGGAGAGATGGTCATGCTTAAAGTTGCACCTTGGAAAGGCGTTGTTCGATTTGGTAAACGAGGGAAATTAAATCCAAGGTATATTGGACCATTCAAGATTATTGATCGTGTCGGACCAGTAGCTTACCGACTTGAGTTACCTCAACAACTCGTGGCTGTACATAACACTTTCCATGTCTCAAATTTGAAGAAATATTTTGCTAAATAAGATCTCACTATTCCGTTAGACGAAATGCAAATCAACGAAAAACTTCAATTCATCGAAGAACCCGTCGAAATAATGGATCGTGAGATTAAAAGACTTAAGCAAAACAAGATACCAATTGTTAAGGTTAGATGGAATGCTCGTAGGGGACCCGAGTTCACCTGGGAGCGTGAAGATCAGATGAAGAAGAAATACCCGCACTTATTTCCAGAAGATACGTCAACACCTCCAACTGCTTAAAATTTCGGGACGAAATTTATTTAACGGGTAGGTACTGTAGTGACCCGAACTTTTCCATGTTTATATATTTATATATTAAATGAAATTGATCTTTACATGATTAAATGTTTTCAACATGTTAAGCAATCAAACTTGTTAAGACTTGATTATTTGAAATTAGTTTCATGTAGACAACTGACCACCTAAGTTGACCGGCGATTCACGAACGTTAAAACTTGTAAAAATTATATGATGTTATATATATATATATGGATATATATATATAGTTAACATGATATTATGATAAGAAAGTATCTCACTAGGTATATTAAGAATGAATTTTATACATAAAAATGAGTTTATTAAATTAAGAAACTCGAAACGATATATATAACGATTATCGTTATAACAACGTCTTATTAAATACATATGAATCATATTAAGATATTGTTACACTATGTTTAAATATGTTAAATGATAAGTAAACATATTATTAATTGTATTAACAATGAACTATATATGTAAAAACAAGACTACTAACTTAAGGGTTTCGAAATGAGACATATATGTAACGATTATCATTATAACGACATTTAAATGTATATATATCACATTAAAATATATTAATACATCATATTATCATGATAATATAATAATTTAACAACTCATTAGATATAATAAATAATGGGTTAATAACATTTAACAAGATCGTTAACTTAAAGGTTTCAAAACAACACTTACATGTAACGACTAACGATGACTTAACGACTCAGTTAAAATGTATATACATGTAGTGTTTTAATATGTATTTATACACTTTTGAAATACTTCAAGACACTTATCGAAGTACTTCTACTTAACAAAAATTCTTACAATTACATCCTCATTCTTTTTCATCAACAATTCTACTCCTATTCACTCGCATTTGTACTCGTACAATACTCAGCTTCTAAATGTATTTAATATTGGTATATACACTCCAATGATCAGCTATTAGCAGCCCATGTGAGTCACCTAACCATGTGGGAACCATATTTTAACATCTAGCATGAAATATCTCACAAAATAACAAACTAATGGAGCCTATATGATGGAGCAAGATTCATGTGAATGAGAGTGTACACAAACACTTTTATTTTGCAACTTACATGCATCAAACTACTCTCTCTCAAGTGTTCTTCCATTATTCTAAGTGTTCTTCATCATGTTCATCAAAATCTAGCTCAATCTAGTTCATAAATCCATACATAAACCAAGTTATAAAACAACTACTCAAGAACACACCAACAACACTTCCAAGTTTGCTAGCTTCCTTCCAATCTTGCAAATCCACTTTGAGTGATCATCCAACCTCAAGAAATCTTTCTTATTTATAGTAAGATATCTTTCTAATACAATATAATACTCATATTCAAACTTTGATTCAATTTCTATAACTTTAACAATCTTATTTCGAGTGGAAATCTTACTTGAACTTGTTTTCGTGTCATGATTCTACTTCAAGAACTTTCAAGCCATCCAAGGATCCTTTAAAGCTAGATCCATTTTTCTCATTTCCAGTAGGTTTATCTACAAAACCTGAGGTAGTAATGATGTTCATAACATCATTCGATTCATATATATAAAACTACCTTATTCAAAGGTTTAAACTTGTAATCACTAGATCATAGTTTAGTTAATTCTAAACTTGTTCGCAAATAAAAGTTAATCCTTCTAACTTGACTTTTAAAATAACTAAACACATGTTCTATATCTATATGATATGCTAACTTAATGATTTAAAACCTAAAAACACGAAAAATACCGTAAAATCAGATATACGCCGTCGTAGTAACACCCCGGGCTGTTTTGGGTTAGTTAATTAAAAACTATGATAAACTTTGATTTAAAAGTTGTTATTCTGGAAAAATGATTTTTCTTATGAACATGAAACTATATCTAAAAATTATGGTTAAACTCAAAGTGGAAGTATGTTTTCCAAAATGGTCATCTAGACGTCGTTCTTTCGACTGAAATGACTACCTTTACAAAAATGACTTGTAACCTGTAATTTCAACTATAAAATTATACTTTTTCTATTTAGATTCATAAACTTAAGTTCAATATGAAACCATAGCAATTTGAATCACTCAAAACAGATTTAAAACGAAGAAGTTATGGGTAAAACAAGATTGAATAATTTTGCTTGTTGTAGCTACGTGAAATTTGTAACAAATTTATGCAAATCCTAACTTAATTAACTTATATTGTATTATACATGTATTCTAACATATATTATGTAATCTTGGGATACCATAGACACGAATATAATGTTTTGACATATCATATCGACCCAGCTATATATATATTTCGGAACAACCATAGACACTCTATATGCAGTAATGTTGGAGTTAGCTATACATGGTTGAGGTTGATTCTAAAATATTATATATACTTTGAGTTGTGATCAAGCCTGAGGCTTGTATACACGAGGTCGTGGATTGATTCAAGATAAAATATATTGCTTTAATTATGTACATCTAACTATGGACAACTAGTTGTAGGTTACTAACGAGGACTGCTGACTTAAAACACTCAAATCATTAAAACGTAATAAAAAATGTTGTAATTATATTTTGATCATACTTTGATATATATGTAGATATTTGTTATATGTTCGTGAATCAATCCGTGGCCAAGTCTTACTTCCCAACGAAGTAAAAATCTGTGAAAGTGAGTTATAGTCCCACTTTTAAATCTAATATTTTTGGGATGAGAATACATGCAGCTTTGTAAATGTTTTACAAAATAGACACAAGTACTTGAAATTACATTCTATGTTGGATTATGAATACCGAATATCACCCTTTTAGCTTGGTAACCTAAGAATTAGGGAACAGACACCCTAATTGACGTGAATCCTAAAGGTAGATCTACGGGCCCTAACACCCCCCATACTGGAAAATGGTATGCTTTAGTACTTCGAGTTATTAGTACATATGGATTTCTATTTTGGGGATATTCTATATGCATTTTGTTAATGTCGGTTACCAGGTGTTCAACATATGAATGATTTTTATACAGATTGTATGTTATTGAAAAATGAAATCTTGTGGTCTATTATTACGATTTGATAAATATATAGGTTAAATCTGTAACTCACCAACATTTTTGTTGACGTTTAAAGCATGTTTATTCTTAGGTAATTATTAAGAGCTTCCGCTATTGAATGCTAAAATATGGACAAGATTTGGTGTCAGCATGCTTGTATAATATTGTTTAAAACTGCATTCGAGATTTACTTTTTTGTAACATATTAATATTGTAAACCAATATGTATTGGTAGTGTGTAAGTGTGATATTTTTATATTATCATTTCTGGATAATCTAGGTGGTGACTTTTTAACCTTGTCGATAAAATAAAGGTTATGGTTTGTTTTAAAAACGAATGCAGCCTTTGAAAAGCGTCTCATATAGAGGTCAAAACCTCGTAACGAAATTAATTAATATGGAACGTTTATAATCAATATGAACGGGACATTTCAACTTCAATTATGATTAAAAATAAATATTAATAATAAAATTAGTATTATTATTATTATTATATGATGCATAAATAGGAAATTTGATATATTCGATTTGTTATAATATTATTATCATCATTTATTATTATTATTATTATTATTATTATTATTATTATTATTATTATTATTATTATTATTATTATTATTATTAAACTTATTATTTTATTAAAATTTTCATTATTGATTATTAATGTTATTATATTATTATCAGTTTTATTATTAGTATTTTTATCAATAATATTATTATTATTATTTCTTGCAATTTGTACGAAATTTTGTTTCCATCTCTTAATCTATTTTCTATAGTTCTCATTCTGTAGAAGTAGTACAAATCACGACTTTGTAATCCCATTAGCATCCAAATTCTGTTAGCTTTCTCAATCAAATTGGATGTTTCTTTCTTTAATTTTGTTTCCTGTCGAATTCATATCCCCATTCTGTTAGACGTCAATGTCCATCACTACAATACAATTGAAATCAATTATATCAACTACAATAGGTATTAAACCACTCTGCATAAGCCACCTACTGCACTTATGAATTTTAAAAACTGGAAATCAAAAATTAAAGCTCGTTACCTCTGTTTCTCCTATATTTTTCCAAAGCTTTGAATTTGAGTAAAAATTCAAAATGTATTAATGGGGTTATGTTAGGAATCGTCCATCTAATTTATCTTCAAATTTCCAAAACCTAATTCTTTGTATCACATTCTAATTTAAGAGTCAAAGTTTAGAGCTCAAAAGTCAAACGTTGTGTTCATCCAAAAATTCGATTTTGTCTTGATATTTAAGGATCAATTGATGAATCAGAACGTTTTTAGGAGTCAATTACTATCTTTTTCATGAAGACTTTGTAGTCTAAGAACTGTTGGAATTTCAAATTTAAATCTGGGTTCATGTTCTTCGTATTTTAGCTTTTACAGCTCAAATTAAATCTTATTTCTTTCTGTTAATCTAAATCACCTCCACTGATAATTTAGGTTTCACTTTCAAATGCTAAACCAATTTATTTGTTTACTGCTATGGATTTCGAATTCCAGTTGAGCCAATTGTTAGGAAGAAGAAGAGACAGAAAAGAAACTGGGTTATATAGCTTCAGTTCTAGATATAAATTAGGAAAGCAGTAATGGTTTGATGGTTTGGGTGTGTTGTGATAAGCGAGAGGTCTCGAGTTTGAGCCCAGATCATGGCATTTTTTTTTAAAAGCTTTTTTAAAGGTAGTCTTTCTTTTAAAAATTATTGTTATTATTATATTGTTATTATTATTATGATTAGGATTGTTAATATTATTATTATCATCATGAAACACTACATTATGTTATTATTTTTCATAAACATTATTATTAGTATCATTGTTATAAAAATAAGTAGTATTATTGTTATTGTTACTAAAAGTATCATTACTTTTAAATCTATCATTTTTATTAAAATTATTATTTTACTATCATTATTATTAGTATTGGTAATATCTATATCATTATTATTAAAATGATAATGACTACTCAAAATAAAAGTTCTAATGACATTATTAAGGTCATAAGTGTAAAAATAAAGATTTTATATATATAAATATACTTGTACACAAAACTTAACTATATTAACAATTATATTTATATAAAATGAAAATATATATAAATAAATAATGAAACTAATAAATTATTAAAGATATAAACTACATCACTAATAATAAAATATATATATATATATGTTTTCGATTACAATTACGTATATTAATAAGTATACAAATGATATAGGTTCGTGAATCCGAGGCCAACCCTGCATTGTTCAGTATCGTCGTACGAATATTTTTACAATAAAATATTGTATTGTGAGTTTCATTTGCTCCCTTTTTAAATGCTTTTGCAATACATATTTTTGGGACTGAGAATACATGCGCTGCTTTTATAAATATTTTACGAAATAGACACAAGTAATCGAAACTACATTCTATGGTTGGATTATCTAATCGAATATCACCCCTTTAGCTTGGTAACCTAAGAATTAGGGAACAGTACCCCTAATTGACGCGAATCCTAAAGATAGATCTAGGGGCCTTGACAAGCCCCAGTCAGAGAACTTGAACTGCTTTAGTACTTTGATTTTTATACAAATGAGAGGATTCTATTATACAGACGAGAGGATTCTGTTTTGGGGATATTCTATATGCATCTTGTTAATGTCGGTTACCAGGTGTTCACCATATGAATGATTTTACCTTAATGCAGACTAGAGGATTATGCTTGAGGATTATTTTTACCTTAATGCAGACGAGAGGATTCTGCTTGAGGATTATGTTTATAAAATGAAAATCTTGTGGTCTACTAAAATGATGGAAATGAATGTTTATGATAAACTAATAAACTCACCAACCTTTTGGTTGACACTTGAAAGCATGTTTATTCTCAGGTATTAAAGAAATCTTCCGCTGTGTATTAGCTCATTTAAAAGATTATTACTTGGAGTCGTTCATGGCATATTTCAAAAGACGTTGCATTCAAGTCGTTGAATTAAATAAGGAGTATTAATTAAGTAAATGACAGATTAGGTCATTTGTAGTTTGGATATTATGAAATGGTATTGCATGCCTGTCAACTTTCGATGAAATGAAAGTTTGTATTTTAAAAATGGTTGCAATGTTTGTAAAATGTATCATATAGAGGTCAAATACCTCGCGATGTAATCATATGTTATTGTATTCGTTCTTATAGATTAGGACGGGTCTTTACATGTAGTATCAGAGCGGTGGTCTTAGCGAACCAGGTCTTGCATTAGTGTATCTAACTAATAGTTATTTAGATGCATTAGTGAGTCTGGACTTCGACCGTGTCTGCATGTTAAAAGTTTTGCTTATCATTTAGTGTCAAAAATTAATTACTTATTATCTTTAAAGTCTAGACACGTCTTACTGCCTCTATTGCATAGACAGTGTATAGATAAATTTATATCTTAGCGTATCTGTTATTGTTACCTTTGCCTGACAGCTTCCGTAGATTTCTCTGTAACTTATGGGATTTTAGTATTATATATGCATATGTAAATTATGTATTGCAGGGTACTAATCTACATCATATAATCTATTTCTTATCGAAAACCCTTTAAACAATCGTACGAAATAGAATTCGCCACTAGTTCAAGTCCCTCGGAATCTGATATGGAGTCCCACTCGAGCTCCGAAAGCAGTGTAAATGAAATGTATCAACCAACTAGCCATCTTCAATGCTGGATAAATTGAGGATGGGTTCATAGTTGACTTAACCAATGGAGACGAGAAGAAGGCGATCCTTTCCACCAACCGAATTCACCTCTGGGCGATGAATCTGAAGCACTTACCGGCGAACCTGTTTGAGACACCATTTTCTCTCTCATTTCCAGAGTATCTCATCATGATTATTTACTATCTCGAATTTTAGATCTTATTCATCCGCTCGTCCGAACCGACGATCATCCCGGTGTAATAGAAGAAGTTAACGAACTTTGCGCTCGGGTAGTGGCTTTGGAAAATATGGTGCAAAGGTTACAAACACCAGCAGCAGCACCATCAGCATAAACAGTACCACCATCAGCAACATCAACTGTACCATTACCACCTCCAACCACAACCGTGACGTAAACCTCAACTTCACAATCTGTCCCACGAGAATCAACGTCATACACCCTGTAGATAACAAGGAAGACCATAACAAACGATGAAGTATTAATTCGTAACTTCATCGGAGAAATATTTTACGGTGATTATGTAATCTCTAAAATTTTAGAGATTACTTATTCTAGACCTAACCATAAATCAGATGAGTGGACCGAAATGATAAATGGAATAGTAGAAACCCTGACAAGAATGGTGTGTGATTTACAAGTTAGACTTGTTTTACCCACAACATCAATAGTACCGTTAGCATCATCAGCACAGGCAGTGCCGTCAGTATCATCAGAATCAACAGCACCTATAACATCACAAACTCCGTCAGTTCAAGAATCACTGTGGAGATCATTACGAATCAGTAACGCATATATTGTATCAACGAGTTATGAAGTATTAACTCATTTTCCTCTGAAGAATTAATATGTATATTTTATATATATAAATTTTGGAACCATAATAAATCTTTCCGTACTAAGCTATTATGTGTGAATCTTAACTACACAGTTAATTCATATTACTAATATATTATGATATACATCCTTCGTCGGTGACTTAACCACCGATAACTATAATCTCTGTTTCAATTCAATGAATTCCATTTCATAATAAATCAAGTGTATTATTCAAATATATATTTGATCTTACACTTTCATCATCGATGTACCCGAAACTTTTCAGATAACATCATTCATACCTTGCGAAGTTCACAAATTCCACACCAATATCATGCAAAGTATTGATTCATAATTTCAATTACATTAAAGAAATACTAAATTGGTAAGGATTATTCAATTCTAGTTTCAATCGTAAATCAAATGAGTTTAATATTAACTCATTACATCTATGTTACATCTGAAGAAAATATACACATGTATATTTTCATAAAGACTGTAATAAAATTCTTTTGTACAAAATATTAATTATGAAAATTTTTTTAACGGGTAGGTAATACTCGAGAGATATATAAATTCACAATTAATATGATACATTCCTCGAACCTGATTCAGCAAACATCAACTATACTTAATACTTTCACAACAATATACACTCTTTCTTAGAAAATCAAAATAACCATACTCATTCGAATTCAATTACATATTATGATTTTGAAATCGCAGAATACAATTCAAAATATAACAAGTATCATCACTCTTAGATTCCTATATATTTTAAAGCTATACTTTGCTTCAAAACAGTGCTAGAATATCATATGTATATTAACGATTACAATCTGTATTCAAACCCTTCGAAATTCCTGAAGACACTTCAGATAATGAACAATCGAGATGATGATCCAACCACATGTTACCCACAGTCTTGTACCAGAAAAACCCTCGAAACCAAAGTCATAGTTTAATACGTATCCGTGTCAGACCCTTTGGCATTTATTAGCAAAAATAACTTTGCGATTCTTTTTCAAATTAGTCAGTTTTGTCACAGCTCCAGCAAGTCAACTTCGATTTTCATCCGGAGTAGTCTTATTATAACCCTGACATATACTATTACCCTTTTGTTACCAGGGAACCTTTTATATTCCACCACATTATCAGCAGATGTACCAGCAACTTCATAAACCTTTTACTTTAGACTCTCCGAAAAGTCATTATATTTATTCATTAAAACCCTATCATATACTCATCCGCATCTTGTAACAAGAATTGCCATACCAATTATCGGGAATCAGCAATCAGTATTTTGAAATCTCGCAGCATGTCTACGCCAACAGTTATATGTGTACATATAACGTCTATCCCCTATACTTGCATACTTCGAATGTAAAGTTTCTGAAAAACACTCCAATCTACGAATTAGTTCTCCGAATTTTGGAAAAAAAATGCTGATGAAGCGGCAAAAACTATAAACGACCTTAACAGTCAAAAGTTTGATGATAAAGAATGGGGTATTGATAAAGCTCAGAAAAAGAGAAGGTTTGGAACTGGAAAATGGATTAAGCAAACTATGAAGGAGGCCGTGGACAAATTATAAAGACGAAATATACCTTTAAAGAATCTAAATGATTCAGTGTCTGCTGAAATCCTTAACAAATACCTTATTCCTTACTCTAAAACCCTTGCGGACAATATTATTCATCATCCTCTCATCTTAAATATTCTAAGATATCATCGTATCATCCATTATAAATATCCTCCATATTTCTGAAAATATTTTCATAACCATTCTTATCTGAAATCATTTATCCCCTCACGTTAGCTGTATCACATCATAAAGGAAACTGTTTTAGTTTCTAAAGTCTGAAACCTTCGAGTATAAAGTATGAATGCTGTGAAATAGTGTTGGGAACTGAAGCATGAGTTAGTATAATATAATGACACTTGATCAACGTGATTATATTACAGTAGGTCATGCTGAGTTTCTAAATGGAACGTGATGACTCACAGATCATAACGTCATCATGTGCCATGCTACACGATCCTTGTATTCTATTTAACCTCTAAAATATCAAGAAAAGATTTTTCTTAATAATTCGGTCTTTTTCGGGATATTCTGGCAATTTGACAAATCAAGATCGTACCATTACAATTTCTTTCTTAGAACATTAACTATGTTCATACCTATAAATTCTGGACCATTATGCTGTAGTGACCTGAACTTTTCCATGTTTATATATATTAAATGAAATTGATATTTACATGATTAAGTGTTTCCAACATGTTAAGCAATCAAACTTATTAAGACTTGATTAATTGAAATAGGTTTCATATAGACAATTGACCACCCAAGTTGACCGGTGATTCACGAACGTTAAAACTTGTAAAAACTATATGATGACATATATATGATTATATATATAGTTAACATGATATTATTATAAGTAAGTATCTCATTAGGTATTTTAAGAATGAGTTATATACATAAAATTGTGTTTATTGAATTAAGAAACTCGAAACGATATATATAACGATTATCGTTATAACAACGTCTTACTAATTACATATGAATCATATTAAGAAATTGTTACACTATGTTTAATCATGATAAATGATAAGTAAACATGTCATTATGTATATTAACAATGAACTACATATGTAAAACAAGACTACTAACTTAAGAATTTCGAAACGAGACATATATGTAACGATTATCGTTGTAACAACATTTAACTGTATATATATCATACTAAGATATATTAATATATCATAATATCATGATAATGTAATAATTTAACATCTCTTTAGATATAATAAACATTGGGTTAACAACATTTAACAAGATCGTTAACTTAAAGGTTTCAAATCAACATTTACCTTTAACGACTAACAATGACTTAACGACTCAGTTAAAATGTATATACATGTAGTGTTTTAATATGTATTCATACACTTTTGAAAGACTTCAATACACTTATCAAAATACTTCTACTTAACAAAAATTCTTACAATTACATCCTCGTTCAGTTTCATCAATAATTCTACTCGTATGCACCCGTATTGGTACTCGTACAATACACAGCTTCTAAATGTATGTACTATTGGTATATACACTCCAATGATCAGCTATTAGCAGCCCATGTGAGTCACCTAACACATGTGGGAACCATCATTTGGCAACTAGTATGAAATATCTCATAAAATTACAAAAATATTAGTAATCATTCATGACTTATTTACATGAAAACAAAATTACATATCCTTTATATCTAATCCATATACCAACGACTAAAAACACCTACAAACACTTTCATTCTTCAATTTTCTTCATCTTATTGATATCTCTCAAGTTTCATCTTCAAGTTCTAAGTGTTCTTCATAAATTCTACAAGTTCTAGTTTCATAAAATCAAGAATACTTCCAAGTTTACTAGCTCACTTCCAATCTTGTAGAGTGATCATCCAACCTCAAGAAATCCTTGTTGTTTATAGTAAGATATCATTCTAAATCAAGGTAATACTCATATACCAAATTTGATGCAATTCCTATAACTATAACTATCTTAATTCGAGTGATAATCTTACTTGAACTTGTTTTCGTGTCATGATTCTACTTCAAGAACTTTCACGCCATCCAAGATCCTTTGAAGCTAGATCATTTCTTGTCACTTCCAGTAGGTTTACCTACTAAACTTGAGGTAGTAATGATATTCATAACATCATTTGATTCATACATATAAAACTATCTTATTCGAAGATTTGAACATGTAATCACTAGAACATAGTTTAGTTAATTCTAAACTTGTTTGCAAACAAAAGTTAATCCTTCTAACTTGACTTTTAAAATTAACTAAACACATGTTCTATATCTATATGATATGCTAATTTAATGATTTAAAACCGGAAAACACGAAAAACACCGTAAAACCGGATATACGCCGTCGTAGTAACACCGCGGGCTGTTTTGGGTTAGTTAATTAAAAACTATGATAAAATTTGATTTAAAAGTTGTTCTTCTGGGAAAATGATTTTTCTTATGAACATGAAACTATATTCAAAAATCATGGTTAAACTCAAAGTGGAAGTATGTTTTCCAAAATGGTCATCTAGACGTCGTTCTTTCGACTACAATGACTACCTTTACAAAAATGACTTGTAACTTATTTTTCTGACAATAAACCTATAATTTTTATGTTTAGATTCATAAAATAGTGTTCAATATGAAACCATAGCAATTTGATTCACTCAAATCAGATTTAAAACGAAGAAGTTATGGGTAAAACAAGATTGGATATTTTTTTATTGTTGTAGCTACGGGAAATATTGTAATAATTCTATACAAATCATATCCTAGCTAACTTATATTGTATTATACATGTATTCTAATGTAATCTTGGGATACCATAGACACGTATGTAAATGTTTTGACATATCATATCGACCCATGTATATATATTATTTGGAAAACCATAGACACTCTATATGCAGTAATGTTGGAGTTAGCTATACAGGGTTGAGGTTGATTCCAAAAATATATATACTTTGAGTTGTGATCTAGCCTGATACGTGTATACAATGGGTCATGGATTGATTCAAGATAATATATATCAATTTATTTCTGTACATCTAATTGTGGACAACTAGTTGTAGGTTACTAACGAGGACAGCTGACTTAATAAACTTAAAACATTAAAACGTATTAAAAATGGAGTAAATATATTTTGAACATACTTTGATATATATGTACATATTTGTTATAGGTTCGTGAATCGACCAGTGGCCAAGTCTTACTTCCCGACGAAGTAAAAATCTGTTAAAGTGGGTTATAGTCCCACTTTTAAAATCTAATATTTTGGGATGAGAATACATGCAGTTTTATAAATGTTTTACGAAATAGACACAAGTAATTGAAACTACATTATATGGGTGAATGATCGAAGCCGAATATGCCCCTTTTGCTTGGTAACCTAAGAATTAGTAAACCGATCTACTAATTGACGCGAATCCTAAAGATAGATCTATTGGGCCTAACGAACCCCATCCAAAGTACCGGATGCTTTAGTACTTCGAATTCATTTATATCATGTCTGAAGGATTTCCCGGAATGATAGGGGATATTCTTATATGAATCTTGTTAATGTCGGTTACCATACCAAAAGGGGCATAAATTAATGTAATGACCCGGAATTTTCCGACCAAATTATACTTATGAGATTAATATTTACATAAATTAAACCATACCAACATGATAAGCAATCAAAATTGTTGAGACTTGTGTTTTTGAAAAGAGTTTTACACAACGTTTGACCGTCCAATATGACCGATGATATCACGAACTATATAGCATACGATAATTATACGTTTGTGTATATATATGTATTTATATATATTTAACATGATCTAAGGATGGTTTAACATCTCATTATGTACTAATGAAAATGAGTTATAAGTATATTTTGAAACTACTAACTTAAGTTTTCAAAACGATAACTATACGTATCATTCTTTGATATATATACTTATAATCTATAATGCTTATACATGTATCGTATATATAATGTATTTAATCACTTTTTAAGGACTTAAATACATAAAACAATATAATTATATTCGCAAAAGATAGCTATATTTGAATTCTCGTTCCGTTTCCTCAAGATTTCTATACGTATATCTAGGGTATATGTACCCGTATCATACCCAGCTTCTATATGTATTTACTATTGGTATATACACATCAAATCAACATCCTAATCAACATTATTACTGTCCTAGATATGAGGTAACTAGGATTTGTCAAGTAGTATGAATTATTAGTAAGAAAACAAAATTAGGAATCCTTTTCTTTCTTTATAAACTAAAAACGTTTTTATAAATGAACACCATTTTTTCACTCCATTTTCTCATACCTACACCCTCATTTATCTCTCAAAATACTCCTAACTTCATACTTGATCATCTTCAAGCATTTTCCCCATCATTTAGCTTCAATTACAAGCCTTAAACACCATAAGAAAACTCTTTCAATAACATATCAAAATAACCACCCATTTGAAGAAGTTTACTTCCAACCTTTTGATCTAACTCCACCACTCTTTGATTCTAAGAGTATTTCTTATCTTTTGCAGTAACTTTGTCCAAGTAACTTGAGGTAGTAACCTTGTTCATAATCTTATTCAATTCATATTCATATAGCTATCTTATTTTGTGGTATAAAATTTTAACAACAAGAACATAGTTTGAATGATTTCAAACTTGTTCGCAAACTAAATAGATCCTTCTAACTTGACTTTTAAAACACTTCAAGACCTTTAATATATCATAATGATATGCTAACCTAACAAGATATAACTTGGTTTTACAAAGAACATCTTAAAAACTGAATCTACGTCGTCAGAGTGCAACCGGGGGCTGTTTTGGGTTGGATAATTAAAAACCATCTTGAACTTTGAATTGGAAGTTCATGTTCTGGAAAAATGATATTTCTTATGAATATTTTATCACATAAAAATTTCATGGTTTAACTCAAAGTGTAAGTATTTTTAGAAAAATGATCATTAAATGTTGTTTTAATGATGGAAAATGATCACTTTCATAAGTTTCACCAAAGTTTGACCTATAACCTATGATTTCGAATACAAACTAGGGTATTTTCAGTTCATATTCTTAAAATTTGACTCGATCCAAGGAAGTGGCAAGTTGAACCAACAAAAACGGAGTTGTAATGAAAAAACTACGACTAAAACAAGATTGGGTATCCGAAGCTAGTTTAGCTACGAAAATATTTGGAGAAAAAGTAAATTAATCATATATTTTCTAATTAATATGATATTTTATATATAATTACTTATGATTTGATTTTATATATTTCAGGACCACCCGTAAACAACACGAGAAGATTAATCATAAGACCTCATAATTGTACGCAACACGTCATTTGACAACACGGTACTTTATGTACGCAACACGTCATTTGACAACATGGTACCATGGGTAGAGATTAATTCTGATCAATACGAATATGATGGGGTATTTATTTATTTTATTTAAGCAACTAATTGTGGACCACTAACATCGAACTGCTAACTACGGACTAAGAAAATATTAAAAGTATATATATATGTAACGATTACTTAAAAAGAAAATATGTTGATATATTATATATATGGTTAGGTTCGTGATATCTATCGGAGACCAAGTCAAATTAAATACCTTCAAGGCAAAAGTGAGTTTCATTTGCTCCCTTTTTAATTGCTTTTGCAATATATATTTTTGGGCTGAGAATACATGCGCTGCTTTTATAAATGTTTACAAAATAGACACAAGTACTTAAAAATATATTCTACGTTGAGTTGTACCACTGGCATATTTCCCTGTAGCTTGGTAACTACTATTTACATGGGTATTGTAAACGCGAATCCTGTTGATAGATCTATCGGGCCTGACAACCCCAACCGGACTGGACGACCAGTATTCAACGGTTGCACAGTACTTCGTTTTGGTGACTACACTTGGTACAGTGTAGTGGGATTTTATAATAAAGGGAATATGCGACGTTGATTAAATGTTAAGTATGGTTACCAAGTGCTCAACCACTTAGAATGCTTTACATACACTTGCGAGTGTATTATGTTTATGATTATGAAATCTTGTAGTCTATTAACATATTGAAATGATTGTTATGATAAACCTATGAACTCACCAACCTTTTGGTTGACACTTTAAAGCATGTTTATTCTCAGGTACGAATTAAGTCTTCCGCTGTGCATTTGCTCAATATAAGGACATTACTTGGAGCCGATCATCGCAATGGGACCAAATGTTGATGACTTCGTCCAGGTGGATTAGGACGGGTCCTTTCATCAACAACAATAACAATCTCAACAACAACCTCAATAACAACAACGGCAACAAAAACCAAAAACAGCCATGTCATAGGTGTGAAGAAAATCATCAGGGGTTGTGCACGACATTTTGAAACAGGTGTAAAAGAAATGGTCATAGCGCTACAAAGTGTGAGGTCTACGGACCAAAGTTTAACAGAACTAAAGGAACAAATAATGTCGGAACAAGTAATGCCAAAACGAATAGTGTCGGAGCATGTAATACCAACGGTGTTTGTTATAAACGTGAAAAACCGGGCCACATTATTAGAAATTGCCCGAATTAGGGGAAAACTAATGGGCAGGGCCGTGGAAGAGTTTTCAATATTAATGCGGCAGAAGCACAGGAAGACCCGGAGCTTGTTACGGGTACGTTTCTTATTGATGATAAATCTGCTTATGTTTTATTTGATTCGGGTGCGGATAGAAGCTATATGAGTAGAGAATTTTGTGCTAAATTAAGTTGCCCATTGACGCCTTTGGATAGTAAATTTTTACTCGAATTAGCAAACGGTAAATTAATTTCAGCAGATAATTTATGTCGGGAGAGAGAAATTAAACTGGGAGATGAAACGTTTAAAATTGATTTAATACCAGTCGAGTTAGGGAGTTTTGATGTAATAATTGGCATGGACTGGTTGAAAAAGGTGAGAGCAAAGGTCGTTTGTTACAAAAATGCGATTCGCATTATGCGTGAAAAGGGAAAACCTTTAATGGTGTACGGAGAAAAGAACAACGCGAAATTAAATCTTATTAGTAGTTTGAAGGCGTAAAAACTAATAAGAAAAGGTTGTTCCGTCATTCTAGCACACATCAAGGAAGTTAAACCTGAAGAAAAGAACATCAGTGATGTTCCCGTCGCAAAAGAATTTCCCGATGTATTTCTGAAAGAATTACCGGGATTACCCCCACATCGATCCGTTGAATTTCAAATAGACCTTTTACCAGGAGCTGCACCAATAGCTCGTGCTCCATACAGAATCGCACCCAGCGAAATGAAAGAATTACAAAGTTAGTTACAGAAACTTTTAGAGCGTGGTTTCATTCGACCAAGCACATCACCATGGGGAGCTCCTGTTTTGTTTGTCAAGAAGAAAGATGGTACATTCACGTTGTGTATCGACTACCGAGAGTTGAACAAACTTACCATCAAGAACCGCTACCCACTACCGAGAATCGACGACTTATTTGATCAACTACAAGGCTCGTCTGTTTATTCAAAGATCGATTTACGTTCTAGATATCATTAAATGCGGGTGAAGGAGGATGATATTCCAAAGACTGCTTTTAGGAAGCGTTACGGTCATTACGAGTTTATGGTTATGCCATTTGGATTGACTAACGTACCAGCTGTGTTCATGAACCTCATGAACCGAGTGTGTGGGCCATATCTTGACAAGTTTGTCATTGTTTTTATCGATGACATACTTATTTACTCGAAGAATGATCAAGAGCATGAAGAACATTTGAGAAAAGTGCTAGAGTTGCTGAGAAAAGAAAAACTGTACGCTAAATTTTCAAAGTGTGCATTTTGGTTGGAAGAAGTTCAATTCCTCGGTCACATAGTGAACAAAGAAGGTATTCAGGTCGATCCAGCAAAGATTGAAATCGTTGAAAAGTGGGAAACCCCGAAAATTCAGAAACACATACGCCAATTTTTAGGGCTAGCTGGTTATTACAGGAGATTCATCCAAGATTTTTCCAAAATAGCAAAACCCTTAACTGCATTAACGCATAAAGGGAGGAAATTTGAATGGAAGGATGAACAAGAAAAAGCGTTTCAATTGTTGAAGAAAAAGTTAACTACGGCACCTATATTGTCATTACCTGAAGGGAATGATGATTTTGTGATATATTGTGACGCCTCAAAGCAAGGTCTCGGTTGTGAATTAATGCAACGAACGAAAGTAATTGCTTATGCGTCTAGACAATTGAAGATTCACGAGCAGAATTAAACGACGCATGATTTGGAATTAGGCGCGGTTGTTTTTGCATTAAAGACTTAGAGGCACGACTTATATGGGGTCAAAAGTATTATATATACCGACCACAAAAGTCTTCAACTTATATTTAATCAGAAACAACTGAACATGAGGCAGTGCAGATGGATTGAATTGTTGAATGATTACGACTTTGAGATTCGTTATCACCCGGGGAAGGCAAATGTGGTAGCCGACGCCTTAATCAGAAAGGACCGAGAACTCACTCGAGTAAAAGCTATGAATATAATGATTCACACTAACCTTACTACTCAAATAAAGGAGGCGCAACAAGGAGTTTTAAAAGAGGGAAATTTAAAGGATGAAATACCCAAAGGATCGGAGAAGCATCTTAATATTTAGGAAGACGGAACCCGGTATAGGGCTGAAAGGATTTAGGTACCAAAATTTGGAGATATGAGAGAAATGGTACTTAGAGAAGCTCATAAAACCAGATACTCAATACATCCTGGAACGGGGAAGATGTACAAGGATCTCAAGAAACATTTTTGGTGGTTGGGTATGAAAGCCGATGTTGCTAAATACGTAGGAGAATGTTTGACGTGTTCTAAGGTCAAAGCTGAGCATCAAAAACCATCAGGTCTACTTCAACAACCCGAAATCCTGGAATGGGAATGGGAAAATATTACCATGGATTTCATCACTAAATTGCCAAGGACTGCAAGTGGTTTTGATACTATTTGGGTAATAGTTGATCATCTCACCAAATCAGCACACTTCCTGCCAATAAGAGAAGATGACAAGATGGAAAAGTTAGCATGACTGTATTTGAAGGAAGTCGTCTCCAGACATGGAATACCAATCTCTATTATCTCTGATAGGGATGGCAGATTTATTTCAAGATTCTGGCAGACATTACAGCAAGCATTTGGAACTCGTCTAGACATGAGTACTGCCTATCATCCATAAACTGATGGGCAGAGCGAAAGGATGATACAAATGCTTAAAGACATGCTACGAGCATGTGTTATTGATTTCGGAAACAGTTGGGATCGGCATCTACCGTTAGCAGAATTTTCCTACAACAACATCTACCATTCAAGCATTGAGATGGCGCTGTTTGAAGCACTTTATGGTAGAAAGTGCAGGTCTCCGATTTGTTGGAGTGAAGTGGGGGATAGAAAGATTACGGGTCCGGAGATAATACAAGAAACTACCGAGAAGATCATCCAAATTCAACAACGAAAACTGCCCAAAGTCGACAAAAGAGCTATACCGACATTAAAAAAAAGATATAGAATTTGAAATTGGAGAGATGGTCATGCTTAAGGTTGCACCTTGGAAAGGTGTTCGATTTGGTAAACAAGGGAAATTAAATCCAAGGTATATTGGACCATTCAAGATTATTGATCGTGTCAGACCAGTAGCTTACCGACTTGAATTACCACAACAACTCGCGGCTGTACATAACACTTTCCAAATCTCAAATTTGAAGAAATGTTTTGCTAAAGAAGATCTCACTATTTCGTTAGACGAAATCCAAATCAACGAAAAACTTCAATTCGTCGAAGAACCCGTCGAAATAATAGATCGTGAGGTTAAAAGACTTAAGCAAAACAAGATACCAATTGTTAAAGTTCGATGGAATGCTCGTAGAGGACCCGAGTTCACCTGGGAACGAGAAGATCATATGAAGAAGAAATACCCGCACTTATTTCCAGAAGATACATCAACACCTCCAACTGCTTAAAATTTCGGGACGAAATTTATTTAACGGGTAGGTACTGTAGTGACCCGAACTTTTCCATGTTTATATATATTAAATGAAATTGATATTTACATGATTAAGTGTTTCCAACATGTTAAGCAATCAAACTTGTTAAGACTTGATTAATTGAAATAGGTTTCATATAGACAATTGACCACCCAAGTTGACTGGTGATTCACGAACGTTAAAACTTGTAAAAACTATATGATGACATATATATGATTATATATATATATAGTTAACATGATATTATGATAAGTAAGTATCTCATTAGGTATTTTAACAATGAGTTATATACATAAAATTGTTTTTATTGAATTAAGAAACTCGAAACGATATATATAACGATTATCGTTATAACAACGTCTTACTAATTACATATGAATCATATTAAGATATTGTTACACTATGTTTAATCATGATAAATAATAAGTAAACATGTCATTATGTATATTAACAATGAACTACATATGTAAAACAAGAATACTAACTTAAGAATTTCGAAACGAGACATATATGTAACGATTATCGTTGTAACAACATTTAACTGTATATATATCATACTAAGATATATTAATATATCATAATATCATGATAATGTAATAATTTAACATCTCTTTAGATATAATAAACATTGGGTTAACAACATTTAACAAGATCGTTAACTTAAAGGTTTCAAATCAACATTTACATGTAACGACTAACGATGACTTAACGACTCAGTTAAAATGTATATACATGTAGTGTTTTAATATGTATTCATACACTTTTGAAAGACTTCAAGACACTTATCAAAATACTTCTACTTACCAAAAATGCTTACAATTACATCCTCGTTCAGTTTCATCAACAATTCTACTCGCATGCACCCGTATTCGTACTCGTACAATACACAGCTTCTAAATGTATGTACTATTGGTATATACACTCCAATTATTAGCTCTTAGCAGCCCATGTGAGTCACCTAACATATGTGGGAACCATCATTTGGCAACTAGCATGAAATATCTCATAAAATTACAAAAATATTAATAATCATTCATGACTTATTTACATGAAAACGAAATTACATATCCTTTATATCTAATCCATATACCAACGACCAAAAACACCTACAAACACTTTCATTCTTCAAATTTCTTCATCTTATTGATCTCTCTCAAGTTCCATCTTCAAGTTCTAAGTGTTCTTCATAAATTCTACAAGTTCTAGTTTCATAAAATCAAGAATACTTCCAAGTTTACTAGCTCACTTCCAATCTTTTAAAATGATCATCCAACCTCAAGAAATCCTTGTTGTTTATAATAAGATATCATTCTAAATCAAGGTAATAATCATATACAAACTTTGATGCAATTCCTATAACTATAACTATCTTAATTTGAGTGATAATCTTACTTGAACTTGTTTTCGTGTCATGATTCTACTTCAAGAACTTTAAAGCCATCCAAGATTCTTTGAAGCTAGATCATTTCTTGTCACTTCCAGTAGGTTTACCTACTAAATTTGAGGTAGTAATGATGTTCATAACATCATTCGATTCATACATATAAAACTATCTTATTCGAAGATTTGAACATGTAATCACTAGAACATAGTTTAGTTAAGAATTAACTTGTTCGCAAACAAAAGTTAATCCTTCTAACTTGACTTTTAAAATCAACTAAACACATGTTATATATCTATATGATATGCTAACTTAATGATTTAAAACCGAAAAACATGAAAAACACCGTAAAACCGGATATACGCCGTCGTAGTTACACCACGGGCTGTTTTGGGTTAGTTAATTAAAAACTATGATAAACTTTGATTTAAAAGTTGTTTTTATGGGAAAATGATTTTTCTTATGAACATTAAACTATATCCAAAAATCATGGTTAAACTCAAAGTGGAAGTATGCTTTCCAAAATGGTCATCTAGACGTCGTTCTTTCGACTGAAATGACTACCTTTACAAAAATGACTTGTAACTTATTCTTCTGACTATAAACCTATACTTTTTATGTTTAGATTCATAAAATAGAGTTCAATATGAAACCATAGCAATTTGATTCACTCAAATCGGATTTAAAACGAAGAAGTTATGGGTAAAACAAGATTGTATAATTTTTGATTGTTGTAGCTACGGGAAATATTGTAATAATTCTATATAAATCATATCCTAGCTAACTTATATTGTATTATACATGTATTCTAATGTAATCTTGGGATACCATAGACACGTATGTAAATGTTTTGACATATCATATCGACCCATGTATATATATTATTTGGAAAACCATAGACACTCTATATGCAGTAATGTTGGAGTTAGCTATACAGGGTTGAGGTTGATTCTAAAAATATATATACTTTGAGTTGTGATCTAGACTGAGACTTGTATACACTGGGTCGTGGATTGATTTAAGATAATATATATCGATTTATTTCTGTACATCTAATTGTGGACAACTAGTTGTAGATTACTAACGAGGACAGCTGACTTAATAAACTTAAAACATTAAAACGTATTAAAAATGGTGTAAATATATTTTGAACATACTTTGATATATATTTACATATTTGTTATAGGTTCGTGAATCGACCAGTGGCCAAGTCTTACTTCCTGATGAAGTAAAAATCTGTGAAAGTGAGTTATAGTCTTACTTTTAAAATCTAATATTTTGGGATGATAATACATGCAGTTTTATAAATGTTTTACGAAATAGACACAAGTAATTGAAACTACATTATATGGGTGAATGATCGAAGCCGAATATGCCCCTTTTGCTTGGTAACCTAAGAATTAGTAAACCGATCTACTAATTGACGCGAATCCTAAAGATAGATCTATTGGGCCTAACGAACCCCATCCAAAGTACCGGATGCTTTAGAACTTCGAATTCGTTTATTTCATGTCCGAAGGATTTCCCGAAATGATAGGGGATATTCTTATATGCATCTTGTTAATGTCGGTTACCAGGTGTTCACCATATGAATGAATTTTATCTCTATGTATGGGATGTATACTGAAATATGAAATCATGTGGTCTATTATTATGATTTGATAATATATAGGTTAAACCTATAACTCACCAATATTTTTGTTGACGTTTTAAGAATGTTTATTCTCAGGTGATTATTAAGAGCTTCCGCTGTTGCATACTAAAATAAGGACAAGATTTGGAGTCCAAACTTGTATGATATTATGTAAAAACTGCATTCAAGAAACTTATTTTTGATGTATTATATTCTTATTGTAAACCATTATGTAATGATCGTGTGTAAACGGTATATTTTAGATTATCATTATTTGATAATCTACGTAATACTTTTTAAACCTTTATCGATAAAATAAAGGTTATGGTTGTTTTAAAAATGAATGCAGTCTTTGAAAAACGTCTCATATAGAGGGCAAAACCTCGCGACGAAATCAATTAATATGGAATGTTTATAATCAATATGAACGGGACATTTCATATGCGTTTGACTTAAAGTCAGGAAGAGGAGACAAAAACATGAAACTTTGAAATATAAGGGAAGATATAAAGCCCAACAACAACCCAGAAATTACAAACCATATATATCGATGCATATGGCAATATAGAGACACGGGAGAACTAAAAATACTATAAAACCAAGTGTATAGTAGAAGTAAATAGATTCTTCCGGCGGTAGATGAAAAAGAAGAATGACAGATATGAAAGTGAGAAATATATCAAGAAGCAGAACTGGATGAAGCATATTGATTAATGCTTTAAAGTATGAATTAAGGAAAAAGAATAGAAGGTGTGAGTTGTAAGAAAACGAAGAGGGTGGATTTATAGTAAACTATCCGACAGAGCAATCAAAACACATGATCACATTTAAAGCGGATCCTAATTCCCTTGATTACCGAAGAATTAAATCTTGTTACGAAGATTTTCTTTAAATCCCTTGAACTCCGGAAATCAATCCTATCTACGTCAAAAGATATGACGAATCTACATTTATTCTTTTCACACTTTTGTGATAACTTCACTCGTACTCCTCACAAAAAAAATCGAATTGTTTTGTCTATATTACTCGATGATGATAAAACTCTATTTTTACAACTCACATACGTCATGAAAACATTCTTATTATTATCCATGACGACCTCGATCAAATTTCGGGGACGAAATTTCTTTAACGGGTAGGTACTGTGACGACCCGGAAAATTTCTGACCAAATTTAAACTTAATCTTTAAATGATTTTGACACGATAAGCAAAGTTTAATACGAGCCTCAAAATGTTTGAAATATTTTTTTTATGAATGCATTTCACCTTGACCAGTCTCGACGATTCATGAACAATTGTTTGTAAATAGTTATGTAAAAATATATAGTTGTAAATATATGTAATAACTTGAAATGATAAAATAAAATGTGAAATAAAATACAAAATAATTAAGTGTAAATTTGAAATGAATCTATACATATATATATATATGATTGCTATGACTAATTATTATTACATGTATATTGTAATATATATATATATATATATAAGTTTCATAAATAATAAAAATTCAATAAAGACTATCATATTATATATGATTATACTACAAAATTAATAATATAAAATGCAAATTAAAATATAACTATTAATATTATTACTAGTACTTCAATTATGATTAAAAATAAATATTAATAATAAAATTAGTATTATTAATATTATTATATGATGCATAAATATGAAATTTGATATATTCGATTTGTTATAACATTATTATTAATATTATTATCATCTTTTATTAGTATTATTATTATTATTATTAATTATTAAACTTATTATTTTATTAAAATTTTCATTATTGATTATTAATGTTATCATATTATTATCAGTTTTATTATTAGTATTTTTATCAATAATATTATTATTATTTCTGTAATTAATATTATTATTATATAATAATATTATTATTATTAATATATATATATATATATATATATATATATATATATATATTAATTATTAATTTAAATTAATTAAAATGGCATATAATTAGTACGAATTTGCTTCCAACATCTTGCAATCTGTACAAAATTTTGTTTCCATCTATTAATCTATTTTCTATCGTTCTCATTCAGTAGAAGTAGTACAAATCACGACTTTGTAATCCCATTAGCATCCAAATTCTGTTAGCTTTCTCAATCAAATTGGATGTTTCTTTCTTTAATTTTATTTCATGTCGAATTCATATCCTTATTCTATTAGACGTCAATGTCCATCACTACAATACAATTGAAATCAATTATATCAACTACAATAGGTATTAAACCACTCTGCATAAGCCACCTACTGCACTTGTGAATTTTAAAAACTGGAAATCAAAAATTAAAGCTGGTTACCTCTATTTCTCCTATATTTTTCCAAAACTTCGAATTTGAGTAAAAATTCAAAATGTATTAATGGGGTTATGTTAGGATTCATCCATCTAATTTATATGCAAATTTTCAAAACCCAATTCTTTCTATCACATTCCAATTTAAGAGTCAAAGTTTAGAGCTCAAAAGTCAAACGTTGTATTCATCCAAAAATTCAATTTCGTCTTGATATTTAAGGATCAATTGATGAATCAGAACGTTTCTAGGAGTCAATTACTATCTTTTTCATGAAGACTTTGTAGTCTAAGAACTGTTGGAATTTCAAATTCAAATCTGGGTTCATGTTCTTCGTATTTTAGCTTTTACAGCTTAAATTAAATCTTATTTCTTTCTGTTAATCTAAATCACCTCCACAGATAATTTAGGTTTCACTTTCAAATGCTAAACCAATTTATTTGTTTACTGCTATGGATTTCGAATTCCAGTTGAACCAATTGTTAGGAAGAAGAGACAGAAAAGAAACTGGGTAATATAGCTTCAATTCTAGATATAAATTACGAAAGCAGTAATGGTTTGATGGTTTGGGTGTGTTGTGATAAGCGAGGTCTCGGGTTCGAGCCCGGCTCATGGCATTTTTTTTTGAAAAGCTTTTTTAAAGGTAGTCTTTCTTTTAGAAATTATTGTTATTATTATTGTTATTATTATTATGATTAGGATTATTAATATTATTATTATCATTATGAAACACTACATTATGTTATTATTTTTCATAAACATTATTATTAGTATCATTGTTATAAAAATAAGTAGTATTATTGTTATTGTTACAAGTATCATTACTTTTAAATCTATCATTTTTATTAAAATTATTATTTTACTATCATTATTATTAGTATTAGTAACATCTATATCATTATTATTAAAATAATTATGACTACTCAAAATAAAAGTTCTAATGACATTATTAAGGTCATAAGTGTAAAAATAAAGATTTTATATATATAAATATACTTGTACACAAAACTTAAATATATTAACAATTATATTTATATAAAATGAAAATATATATAAATAAATAATGAAACTAATAAATTATTAAAGATATAAACTACATCACTAATAATATATATATATATATATATATATATATATATATATATATATATATATATATATATATATATATATATATATATTATTTATTTGATTACAATTATGTATATTAATAAGTATACAAATGATATAGGTTCGTGAATCTGAGGCCAATCCTGCATTGCTCAGTATCGTCGTACGAATATTTTTACTACAAAATATTGTATTGTGAGTTTCATTTGCCCCCTTTTTAAATTCTTTTGCAATATATATTTTTGGGACTGAGAATACATGCGCTGCTTTTATAAATATTTTACGAAATAGACACAAGTAATTGAAACTACATTCTATGGTTGGATTATCTAATTGAATATCACCTCTTTAGCTTGGTAACCTAAGAATTAGGGAACAGTACCCCTAATTGACTCGAATCCTAAAGATAGATCTATGGGCCTTGACAAGCCCCAGTCAGAGAACTTGAACTGCTTTAGTACTTTGATTTTTATACAAACGAGAGGATTCTGTTATACAGACGAGAGGATTCTGTTTTGGGGATATTCTATATGCATCTTGTTAATGTCGGTTACCAGGTGTTCACCATATGAATGATTTTACCTTAATGCAGACGAGAGGATTCTGCTTGCGGATTATTTTTACCTTAATGCAGACGAGAGGATTCTGCTTGAGGATTATGTTTATAAAATGAAAATCTTGTGGTCTACTAAAATGATGGAAATGAATGTTTATGATAAACTAATGAACTCACCAACCTTTTGGTTGACACTTGAAAGCATGTTTATTCTCAGGTATTAAAGAAATCTTCCGCTGTGTATTAGCTCATTTTAAAGATTATTACTTGGAGTCATTTATGGCATATTTCAAAAGACGTTGCATTCAAGTCGTTGAATTCAATAAGGAGTATTAATTAAGTAAATGACAGATTAGGTCATTTGTAGTTTGGATATTATGAAATGGTATTGCATGCCTGTCAACTTTCGATGAAATGAAAGTTTGTCTTTTAAAAATGATTGCAATGTTTGTAAAATGTATCATATAGAGGTCAAATACCTCGCGATGTAATCATATGTTATTGTATTCATTTTTATAGATTAGGACGGGTCTTTACATAAATAAGATTAATTAAGGTGTAGGAGACAAAGATGTCTCAAGCATACATGCACCTCTTTCCCATGTATTTGACTTATACTCCTTCCTAGCATACACCACCTCCCACACTTGAAAGATGAACATTGACCACCCCCTTTTGGAGGCCAAACCGTCGTCCTTGGGTCATTGGGAAGATGAGTTCCATTTTCTTTTTTTTTGTTACATATATGCTAGTTTTACTTCATTTTACACATATCTTTCTTACACCACTTCTTACTCTAAAACTTTCTCTCTAAATTGTAAGTAAAATTTTTTTCTTTCTTTCTTATTTCTCCCTTTGAAAAACGCCAAGTCTCATCACCATCTTTCTTGTTTGTTGTTAAAGATCAAACTTTCTAGTTTGTATCTTCATGAATCTTGATCCTTTCATCCTTTTTTTGATGAGGAATCAAGAACAAGGATCTAAGCTTGTTAGCTTAAGGTTCTACACTTGAAAAGTTATATAGATCTAAAGTTCATAAGCTTTAAGATCTTACTTGTGTTCATGTTTTGGAAACTTAAGGTTTATTGTCTTAAGATCCAAGCTTTGACTTGAATCTCCTTAAGTATGAAACAAACATGAACTTGTTACTTGTAGCTTTAATTTATTTCTTTGTTTTTGTATACATTTCAATTCGTGACTTTATTTAATTTTGGTCAAGTGTTACTAGCTAAACTTGATCTCATTTTTCTTGAAACTAAAGTTTAAACTTTGTAAGTTCAAGAACATGGAAGTTAAACTTTCTAGTTATAACTCTATACACTTATGTTGGATCTAAGTTTCTATAGCTTATGGTCTTCCAATTTTGTCTAAAACAAAAGCTTATAAGCTTATATACATTCTACAAGATAAATATCTAAGTTTCATAACTTATGGTTTTATTAAAGTAAAGATCCAAGTTCCATAACTTAGGGTTTAACTTAAGAACACTAGATCTAGACTTTTTAGTCTAGGATCTTCAAGATCTAACTAAGATCTAAGTTCTACAACTTAAGATCTTGTTTATTTAGTTTACATTCAAGTTTATAGCATAATATTACTATTAGAACTCATGTATGTGTCGGATCTAAGATCTTGATGTAACTTTGGTTCATCAACCTTCTTACAACCCTTAAATGAGTTGTGCTATTTATCTTAGACATACACTAGTGTTATGATGGTCAAAACTTGGTTAAGGTGATGCAAACACATCAACAAGTTATACACTTGAAGCTACAAGCATCAAGGATGAGAACCGTGTTGAACATCAAGCACCAAGAAACCACCAGATCATTTTGTTTACTGTTTTTGAGGTCTGATCAGTCACCTGGGCTACTGTAAAAGTTTATTTCCATATTGTTCGGTTCGAGTATATGACTTTTCGTTTAGGACTCGTCTTAATCCAATTTACGATTTAGGATTTATAACCTTCCGAAAGTCACTACACCTTTGTAACGTTGTTTTGAAATTTCTGACCTACTCGAACTTAAACCGTCGCCACGATCAAACGAAGACGAGTTTGGTTCTGAAAATTGGTCAGTGGTTGTAGGACTCACATACAGAGCCATAGCCACTGACTACGCGTCTTTTTTATTTGTATAGAGGTCGTAGCAGCTGAACAAAATCAGCCTTTGTTTCGATCTCTATTCTTGATTGAAAACTTACTTTACTTTTTACTTATATTGTTGAATGATGATGATACTTAAGACCTAATTTACATACTTTTAAACCTTTGGGAACGATTTACTGACTTAGTAACTTTTGACTTAGGTTAAGGACCTTTCGGACCAACTACTTGCTTACTTATGTCGTATCGACTTTACTACTTTTCATTGTGAGTTATAGCATCCCTTTTTAGTTTAACTATTTTGGGAACTGAGAATACATGCGCTTTTTACGTTTTACATACTAGGCACCAGTACTTAAACTTTATATATGTGTGGGTTATATAACGGCATAAACTTTCCCCTTAGCTCGGTAACGTTTAGTCATTAGTTTTTGAACCGGTGAACGCGAATCTTAGATATGGATCCATAGGGTTTGACATACCCACTCGGGCTAGTCGCGCTAGCATTTAACGAGTGTTTAATACTTCGTAAACTTACGCACTCGCCAAGTGTACTTTTAGAGGGTGATATTATGTTAAGTTAGTTACTAAGTGCCCAAGGTTGAACATATACTTTTCATACTATTTTGAAATACGAAATCTCGTGGCCTACCTTACATTACTGTTACATTTAAACTATAGCTCACCAACATTCGTGTTGAAATTTTTAAGCATTTTTTCTCATGTGCTTAGAGGTTTGATGCTTCCGTTGTAGTAGTCTTGCTATGTAGACTCCCGCTGCTTTTGTTAGAGATGTCTCTTCATGAAACGTTTACCTTGCATTAACAAACTATGTTACTTTTGAAACAATGAATTTGTAATGACCATTGGGTCTCGTACTTATGTTAATTGCTTCTATTCGTAGAAGCCTAATATCGTTTGTAAAACTTTTGATGTTGGTTATGACGTCACCCTTTCTTATGAATGCAAACTTATTTTAAAACAGATATAGTGTTTGACCTTGTAATGATCATGTTGTTGATGATCCCTACATGTTAATTTTATACGGGGCGTCACATTTGGTATCAGAGCATTGGTTGTAGGGAAATAGGTTGCATTAGTGAGTCTAGACCGGACCGAGTAGGATTCACTAATAGGACTAATCAACAACTTGCTAGTTTACTTGTTTCTGCGGAACTTGCTGCATGCTGCTGCTTACTTTTACTGCTATATGTCATATACTGCTACTTGTTTTCACTACTACATGCTACTTTCTGCATTCGATTGCATGATACTTCTGTAGGGTTTGTTATTATTGCCATGATATTTACTCTATAGATGATCAAGATTGTCGTAGTTACTTTGCCTAATACGTGCTTGCTATATGACTTACTGACATGGAAAAAGTTATTTTTCCTTGTTCAGATGTCGGATATCCCGCCCATTATCATTGACTTGGAGAACGACTCAGATTCATCTGCCGCCTCGCCTGCTACTGCTGCCGACTCACAGATTCCGTCATCGCTACCCTCCAGTGACTCTGACGATTCGTCCTCTGGGGACAGTAGCCACACACCTGACCTGATGATCATCTCAGACGGAGACAAGGATCTAGAGGAGATTCCATCTCCACCTAGCCCAGGACTCCCGGAGCCACAGCACCATTCCGGTGGTACTGTGATTCCTGGGGGAAACGGGGACAGTCCTTTCCGTAATGAGCGAGGACATTGGGTCAGACGCCTTGCTGATGGATGTGTCGTACCGATCCCTCCTAGCAGATATCGACTTATGACCACCGGTCGAGCAGAACCACCCTCAGATGATTCAGACGACTCATCATCTGATGACTCCAGCGAGGAGGATTTCGACGAATACCTTCAGGAGGCGCCCATGCAGCCGCCCTCTACCCCGCCAAAGAAGCGGTATCGTTTCGATGGTACTGTTATTCCAGGGGTTAACGGAGGTGGACCGTTCATGGACGTACGCGGACAGTTGGTTAGGGTTACCGCCCGTAAGCGGGTTGTGCCTTACCCTGCCGATCCATTCGTGCGTAAGGCTTCCCGTTATGCACCGTCCACTTCTGGTGCTGGACCGTCTGCACCACCAACTCCACCAGTATCATCTGCACCACCAGCTCCACCTGTACCATCCACACCGCCTGCCCCACCAACATCCCTCGTCGTCGAGGAACTGACGAGGGAAGTGCATATCCTCCGTGCTCGGGTAACTAAGCTCGAGGACCAGGTGTCCCATATAATGGACATCATTTACCCACCGTCACCATAGGACTATTGTATTAGATTTCATTATGTAATCACGTTTGTAGTTTCATGTTTTACTCATGTATGGTACGAACCTTATGCTAAAGTATGCAACTTTCTAATTTAATGAATGGAACTTAGTGTTGTTTAATTTTTGTACGGTGTTCTATTTACATTACTAAATGATGATTTTGTGGTATCTGTATCTAGTTGCAATACTTAATTAGCACGTGTTGTGTTGATTCCATGTTGGTTACCATATACCGTATTACTATTTATTGAATGCTGAATTTTGACTTAAGTCAAAAATTTTGTTTAGAAGATCAATGACAAACGGTTCAAGAATTCCAAGGGAATCGCCCACAGCAGCTCAGATTGAGGAGATGATAGCCGAACGAGTAGCTGCAGCTATAGCGGATATCAACCCCCAAGCTCCACCGGTTAACCAGCACAATCATAACGGGTGCACTTATAAGGAATTCCAGAGCTGCAAGCCCCACAATTTCAGTGGTACTGAGGGGCCAGTTGGGCTGACGAGATGGTTTGATAAATTGGAAGCAATATTTCGTATGAGCAACTGCTTAGAAATGAACAAAACTAAGTATGCCTCCTGTACACTGTTGGACGACGCTTTAACCTGGTGGAACACACTTGCTCATGCTAAGGGAATTGACGAGGCCTATGCTACACCATGGGAGGAATTTAAGGGGGCTATGATCGAGGAGTACTGCCCCAGAACAGAGATTCATAAAATGGAAGCTGAGTTTTGGGAGTTGAAGATTGTGGGAACCGATCTTGATGGTTATAAACGAAGGTACCTGGAATTAGATCTGATGTGCCCCACGATGGTTACCCCTGAATTTCAGCGAATGGAACGGTATTTGTGGGGACTTCCCAAGTCCATTCAGGGAAATGTCACCTCTTCGAAACCAGCTGATGTGCCGGAAGCTATGCGCATGGCACACTGATAATGCTAAAAACGAAAATATATTTCATAGCATTATCCTTCAAGAAAGACAAGCTTTTAGTTGCAATTGTTCTAATTTCAAGTAATTATCGTTTAAATAATAAAAGGTGAAGACAAAAGACAGATTCGACGATTTGAAGACGCAAATGACCAAAAAGCTAAAAAGTACAAAGTATAATTCAAGTGGTTCAATTTATTGATGAGAAACATCCAAAAATTACAAAAGTACAAGCTGTAAAACGCAAAGTACAAGATATTAAATTATACGAAAAGGCGTTCGAAAATCCGGAACCGAGACATGAACCAACTTTCAACGCTCGACGCAATAGAGCTGAAAGTACAAGTCAACTATACACAAGAATATAACATAATATTTAAATAATTCATAATAAGAATAATAATAAATAATAAAAAGTTGTTAATTGAGCATAGTTAAAGGGTCATAAGTGAAAATTTCAAATCAATAATTCGCAACGAGATATTATTGATTCAACTTTGAATGGTAGCCAGCTAACATTCCATGAACAACAGTATCAATCAGTTGCCTATAAAAGCAAGGCACGGAGTAATGAAGAAACTACACCTTTTTCTTTTCCTTTCTCATATCATTACTAAATATCATATACCAACACCAGAAGATGGGAAGGTTTTAGATGTGAGTAACAATGAAGAAGTTACACCACCACCTCCACCACCACCCGAGTATGTAAAGACAATGGTGGCACCATACAGACCACCCATCCCGTTTCCAAGAAAAGGAGTTGAGTATGAGGAAGTAATAGGTAATAAAGTTTGTGATACCTCTGGAAAGAAGAAGTATAATAAGAAAGTACAAGAAACTAAAACCGTAAAGATAAACCCGGTAAAGACAGTTCCACCAAAACCTCCAACTATGGTAGGTGATCCGGGTGAATTTATTGTTCCTTGTCTACTTAGTGATTGTGTCATGTATGATGCACTAGCAGATTTAGGTGCGAGTATAAGTGTTATGCCTCTTTCATTATATAAGAGATTAGGAGTAGGTGAGTTAAGTCCAACGGAAATGAGTGTTCGACTCTTTGACCAAACCATTAAGCACCCAGTTGGAATTGCTGACAACCTACCCGTTCAAGTAGGTAATTTAACCTTTCTAGTCGAATTTATTGTCATTGACATAGAAGATGACTCAAACATTCCTCTAATTTTAGGTCGACCATTTTTAGCGTCCACCGGGGCATTATTTGATGTAAGAGATGGTAGAATGACATTTAGTAATGATGAAAAGTTGATCACCTTTGTGAGTCGAAAGTCTAAATTTCCACCAACCAAAACCGTTGAACCAATAAAAATGATTGGTAAGAAACATATTGTTTTACCAACTCCAACGGTAGTGCTTAACAATAATAAAACGCCTAAGTGTGGGGAAAATGAAGTAACACCTAATGATGATCTGATAACAAACAACCCAATAGTTGATACAAAATTAAATGATCCCGTTATTAATAGTTCAATGAAGAAACTTATTAAACGGATTCGCGATGCTAGAACCAAGGGGAACTTTAAGTTATGTAACCGGTTAGTATCCAATCTTTCACATAAAGAAAAGGCGAAACTAGTTGAATTTGTGGATATTACACAGGAATCCGACCAATGGCTTAAAGCAAAAGTCACAGATATGCAAGTTGATTATAGTCCAAGAGAAATTTACAATGAAGTTAACCACAATTTCGACATCACAGCTACCTAAGTGTGGGGAGATTCAAATGTTCTAAAAAATAATACTGTCTAGGGTTAGTTGTTCTGTTCTCGTGTAGTTCCGAGAATGGAATTCGATTCGTCTTTTCCACTAGCAGACACTAAAGAACTAGTTTTCTCCCCTCATTCTAATTTTTTTTTTTTTTTTTTTGTAGGTTTTGTATGAAATTAATATGCATTTTTAAATTTAAGTTTTGTATGAATTTAAAAACAAAAAATTACTTTATTTCATTAAGTTTAAAAAATGATTTCTAAAATTCATCGTAAGTTGAAGACTATGTCATGGAACCGAAATTGCTTTACCCGAGGGCGGGGCGACAAATTTTGTTATCATTATTTTTAATTTTATTGATCTAAAGTATACAAAAAAAATTAAAAAAACCAAAAATCTTTACTTTTAAAACAATCGCTTTAAAAATGATAAATTTTAAATTTTGTCAAGGGACGGACTAGGTAAACATACCGAAACTACCTAAAGTAAAAGGAAACAAAATTTTAAAAAAATTATTCATTTAAATTGTTTTAATAAATAAAGGTTTTATAAAAAAAATATAATAAAAATATTATGTATGTTTGTAGTTTATCTTATGTGCAAAACAGGGTAAAACAGCGCACTTTCAAAGACTGACATTAAGTTCAGCAAAAGCTACTAATTTTGATGATAAGACGCAAAATATCAAATGTGATATAAAATAATATGTTTGCAAACTCGGTATTTTTAATCAATTTTCTACACTAATCACCCTCATGAATTTATAATTATAGTCTGATTTCATGCAAATGAGGGCATTGCATGATCTCAAGTGTGGGGAAGGGTTATAAATTATCTCGGGTTTACACTTAGTTTAATTGCCAAATTTTGTGAAAATTTAAAAAAAATTTAACTAAATGAATTCAAAATCATGTTTACACATATTTATGAACGATAAAACTAGGTGTTAATACAGAAATTATTGTTACCTCGGAGAGAACATAAATGGAGAAACAACCCAAAACGTTAGAATTCATTTAAAATGGAATAGAGGAGAATAAAAAGGCAAAGAAAAAAATAAATAAAAGCTAAGTGTGGGAAGAATTTACCAAGTTCTTTAAAACATATATCACATATTTTGTACAAGATTATTGCAGGTACTTTTGTTTTGGACGATACTAATCAGTTTTACCCGATTTATTGTAATACATTTGAAAGAAAAATGGAACTACACGATGAATCAATTCCATCATTAAAAGGAAGTAAAGTCTTCCAAAAAAGACACGCCCTTCTTGATTTAGGTCAGGAAGTTGTCGTCCAGACCAGCTGTAGGTTGACGAAAAATCTAAAAAAGTCATCTCTAAAATCAGCAGCAAATCCACGGACCTCAGCATCAAACAAGGTCGCCAAGTGGTCAGACTTATCCTAACCATGAGAGGATCTGTCTCGTAAAATGGAGAGGGCGCCGTGCAAATTAGATTGATAAGACTAATGAATCAGATCCCCAGAAAGGATAATCTCCTTAAAGATCAAAAATCAGCTTTTAAGTCTGGTATTACTCAATCCTTGAGATTAACTTTAAAGATTGAGAATTACAAACTCATGGAATTCGATGATATCTAAACTCGAGCATGAACGAGAAAATATTTTGATCAAAATTACAAACCGATTTGTTTTCTGAAAACTCATTTTTAATGCGTTCATTACCATTGAACGTAAAATCCTAGAAATTCACCTAGAATTCATTAGGTCACCTGAACCAAATCAGGTGTCAACCGTAAGAACGGTGGTTGCATAGCATTGTTGAAGACAGGACCTTGTGCCAGACCGAAAAACTATAGGGTGATCTTTACTATTGCACCTACAAAGGATAGTAATTGCATCCGATACGATATAGACCATAATCAAATGCATGTCACGGGATATTGCCTTAACAGTTGCTTATTCAACGCTTTCCTTTACAACCGAACGGTAGTTTACCGAAAGGTAATATACGGAGCAAGTATACTGGACGTGTTGCTTTCCTAATACAAGGTTAGCAAGTGGGTGACACAAAACCATAAGTTTTGAGCTAAATTTTTCAAATCTAAAACCTACAAAACCCACAAAAACAATTTGCAAACACCGGTGAAGGGTTATTCCGGAAAACTTATCTAGGGTAAAAGCTAGATTGAATTTTCAAAAGATCAAATGTTTTCATAAAGATCCGATTTCCTTAAAGGATTTAAATTTTCATAGTCATGTGGGACTGTAAACCACGTCGTTACTATCATTGTTCATACCGCCATATTGAAATCACTGATATACAAAGTGTGAAGAATAAAGAAGTGATTCTGGTAAAGTTTTATTCAAGTTCTATATTGCTTGAGGACAAGCAACGCTCAAGTGTGGGAATATTTGATAATGCTAAAAACGAACATATATTTCATAGCATTATCCTTCAAGAAAGACAAGCTTTTAGTTGCAATTGTTCTAATTTCAAGTAATTATCGTTTAGATAATAAACGGTGAAGACAAAAGACAGATTCGACGATTTGAAGACGCAAATGACCAAAAAGCTAAAAAATACAAAGTACAATTCAAGTGGTTCAATTTATTGATGAGAAACGTCTCAAAATTACAAAAGTACAAGCCGCAAAACGCAAAGTACAAGATATTAAATTATACGAAAAGGCGTTCGAAAATCCGGAACCGAGACATGAACCAACTTTCAACGCTCGACGCAACGGAGCTGAAAGTACAAGTCAACTATGCACAAGAATATAATATAATATTTAAATAATTCATAATAAGAATAATAATAAATAATAAAAAGTTGTTAATTGAGCATAGTTAAAGGGTCATAAGTGAAAATTTCAAATCAATAATTCGCAACGAGATATTATTGATTCAACTTTGAATGGTAGCCAGCTAACATTCCACCTACAACAGTATCAATCAGTTGCCTATATAAGCAAGGCACGGAGTAATGAAGAAACTACATCTTTTTCTTTTCCTTTCTCATATCATATACGATATATATATATATATATATATATATATATATATATATATATATATATATATATATTTTATAATTTTAATTTTAATTTAAGTTTAATAATAATTGGGTTATTGTAAGAATGTTTTATGGGTTTTAAATCGAAACTCTGTCCGTGTAACGCTACGCTATAAATAATCATTGTAAGTTATGTTCTTCCTTTTTAAATTAATGTCTCGTAACTAAGTTATTATTATGCTTATTTAAGCCGAAGTAATCGTGATGTTGGGATAAATATTAATATTGGGTAATTGGGCTTTGGACCATAATTGGGGTTTGAACAAAAGACCGACACTTGTGGAAATTAGACTATGAGCTAGTAATGGGCTTTATATTTGTTTAACTGAATGATAGTTCGTTAATTTAATATAAAGATTTACAATTTGACGTATCTATAAATAACCACACACACTCGATCTGAAACGATGGGCGGGATATTTATAAGTACTATTAATTGTTCATTTGACCGAACACGGGGATGAATTAATAGTCAATGGACTCATTAAAACAGGGGTGGATTACATACAAGGAAAATTGGTGTAATTGTTAACAAAGTATTAAAACCTTGTTATAGTTTAGGTCCTCAATTAGTTGGAATATTTGACTTCGGGTATAAGGGTAATTTGACGAGGATACTCGCACTTTATAATTATGGCCGATGGACTGTTATGGACAAAAACCAGATAGACGTATCGAATAATCCAGGACAAAGGACAATTAACCTAGGGTAATAAATTAAAATCAAAATGTCAAACATCATGATTACAGAAGTTTAAATAAGCATAATTCCTTTATTTTATATCTCAGCGTACTTTCATTTATCGTCATTTTATTTATCGTACTTTAAATTATCACTTTTATTTTTACGCTTTATTTATATTTTTAATTATTACACTTTTATTTGTTGTCATTTACTTTACTCTTTAAAATAAGTTATATTTATATTTATTATTTTGCATTAGGTTTTAACTGTGATATAAGTCTCAAAATCGACAAACCGGTCATTAAACGGTAAATCCCCCCAAAGTTACCTATAATTACTATATATTACTAAATCTAGTTTAACTACTTAATTAACTAATTTGACCTAGTAAGACACCCAATAATAGTGTCCACAGATCGACCTCCCGGACTTTACCTTAGCTATATTATTACACGATAGGTATACTTGCCTTTTGTGTTTTAGTTTAATTTAGGTGATTTCCTGTAGTAAATAAATATAAAACTGATAGCCGTTTCATACACACCCTCTAGAACACATCACGCACACCCTGATGAACCAAATTACCAGCAAAGAACCAGAAAAGGCAAAATCAGAATCGGGAGCTAGTAATGAGAAACGTAAGTGGGACAGCAATAAGGGAAGGGTCTTTGATCAAAACCCAACTAAGAGGCATGAGAGTTTCAAGGGAAACAATGACAGGAGGAACCCCAACCCGAACCCTAGCTCAAACCCTAACTACAAGGGTAGTCTCCCATAGTGCAAGAGATGCTACAAGCATCATACCGGGTACTGCAACGTGGTCTGTGAAAAGTGTAAAAGGACTGGGCACATTGGCAAAGACTGCAAGATCACCACCCCAACTGTGAAGACAAACCCTACTGGACCAAGGAAGTGCTATGGGTATGGACAACAGGGCCACTTCAGGAATGAATGTCCCAACAAGAGAAAGGATGGCGGGCCAGCGCGAGGAAGAGCTTTCAACGTAAACGCAAGGGATGCCCGTGAGAACCCCGACTTGGTTACAGGTATATTCACTATCAACAATCTATTAGCTTCTATCCTATTTGATACTGTGCCGATAGGAGTTATGTATGTAGACACTTTTGCTCTAAGATACATTGGTCTTTAGTTCCTTTAAAGGAGAGTATGCTTGTTGAGGTAGCCAATGGAAAACTTGAGAAAGTTGACCAAATTAGCCGAGGAGGTATTATCAACATAGCTGGTTTGGATTTCGAGATTGACTTGATACCCATCAAATTGAGAAGTTTTGACGTGATTGTTGGTATGGACTGGTTGACCAAGGTAAGGGTCGACATTATCTGTGGAGATAAAGCTATTCGCATACCACACGGAGATGGTGAGCCACTGATTATTTACGAAGAGAGATGTAACTCGAAGATGAACCTCATTAGTTGCATGAAAGCACAAAAGATCATGAAGAAAGGATGTCTTGCTGTTTTAGCACATGTGAAAACATTAGAAGCCGAGATGAAGAGCGTGGATGATGTACGAATTATGAACGAATTTCCCGATGTCTTTCCGGAAGAATTGCCTGGATTACCACCATCGAGAGCAGTGGAGTTTCATATCGATTTAGTGCCAGGAGCTGAACCTGTGGCTCGCGCACCTTATCGACTCGCACCTTCCGAAATGCAAGAGTTGCAGAGCCAACTACAAGAACTGCTAGACCGTGGATTTATCCAACCAAGTTCTTCACCTTAGGGCGCTCCTATTTTGTTTGTGAAGAAGAAGGACGGATCTTTCTGCATGTGTATCGACTATCGCGAACTCAACAAATTGACGATCAAGAATCGGTATCCCCTTCCCAGAATTGACGATCTTTTTGATCAGCTGCAAGGATCAAGCGTTTACTCTAAGATCGATTTGCGATCAGGTTATCACCAGCTGAGGGTGAAGGAGAGTGATGTGATAAAAACTGCATTCAGAACCCGTTATAGTCACTATGAGTTTCTCGTAATGCCATTCGGTTTAACCAACGCACCTGCTGTGTTTATGGATCTCATGAATAGTGTATGCAAGCCATACCTGGATAAGTTCGTTATCGTCTTCATAGATGATATCCTCATCTACTCTAAAATTGAAGAAGAACATGAACAACATCTTCGACTAGTGCTTGAACTCTTGAGACAAGAGCAACTTTATGCCAAATTCTCCAAGTGCGAGTTTTGGTTGAAGGAAGTCCAATTCCTGGGTCATATTGTGAGTGATCAAGGTATCAAAGTTGATCCCACAAAGATCGAAGCTATCAGCAAGTGAGAAACCCCCACTACTCCGACTCATATGCGAAAATTTTTAGGTCTCGTCGGTTACTACCGAAGATTTATTGAAGGATTCTCTCTGATTGCGCGTCCTTTGACCGCACTGACTCAAAAAGGGAAGAAGTTCGTTTAGGAAACCGAACACGAATCGGCATTTCAAACCTTGAAGCAGAAGTTAACCATCGCACCTATTTTATCACTTCCTGAAGGTAGTGACGATTTCTTCGTATATTGCGATGCTTCGAAAAATGGTTTTGGTTGTGTATTGATGCAAAGAACGAAGGTCATTGCTTAACCTTCTCGTCAATTGAAGATTCACGAGCGAAACTACACTACTCATGATCTCGAACTTGGAGCCGTTGTCTTTGCGCTCAAATTGTGGAGAAACTATCTTTATGGAACTAAAAGTACCATCTTCACCGGCCACAAAAGCCTCCAACAAATATTCGATCAGAAACAACTGAACATGAGACAGTGACGATGGATCGAGATGCTGAACGACTATGATTGTGAACTTCGTTACCATCCTGGCAAGGCCAATGTTATAGCCGATGCTTTGAGCCAAAAGGAGAGGATGGCACCTCTTCGTGTTCGGGCCCTGAACATCACCATCCATTCAAATCTCAATAGCCAAATCCGAGTAGCCCAAGATGAGGCTCTCAAAGAGGAGAATATTTCTCATGAACACTTTAACATTCTCGTCTCTCGATTCGAGGTTAAGGATACTGGACTCCGATACTTCGCCGAAAGAATTTAGGTGCCTAGTTATGGGGATTTGCAAAGCCTCATTCTAGACGAAGCCCACAAGTCAAGATATTCAATTCATCCCGGAGCTAGTAAGATGTACCATGATCTCAAGGAGCAGTATTGGTGGCCTAATCTTAAGAAGGACGTTGCAACTTATGTTGGGAAGTGTTTGACTTGCTCGAAGGTTAAGGCCGAACATCAAAGGCCATCTGGGTTACTTCAGCAACCGGAAATCCCGCAATGGAAATGGGAAATGATAACAATGGACTTCATTACGAAGCTACCAAAGACGGTGGGCGGATACGATACCATCTGGGTTATCGTTTACCGTCTTACCAAATCTACACACTTCTTAGCCATGAAAGAAACGGATACGATGGAAAAACTCGCTCAAGTATACATAAAGGAAATTGTATCTCATCATGGTGTGCCCTTATCGATCATCTCAGATCGTGATACCCGTTTTGCTTCCAGATTTTGGCGTTCTTTGCAAGAAGCCTTGGGGACTCATCTCGACATGAGTACTGCGTATCACCCACAGATCGACGGACAAAGCGAACGCGGGATTCAGACCTTGGAGGACATGTTGTGTTCTTGTGTCATTGATTTCGAAAAGGCTTGAGAAAGCATTTGCTGCTAATCGAATTCTCTTACAACAACAGTTACCATTCAAGTACTAATGCCGCACCTTTCAAAGCGTTATATGGCCGCAAATGCCATTCTCCTATTTGTTGGGCCGAAGTAGGCGAAAAGCAAATCACCGGACCCGAGTTAGTCCATGAAACAACCGAGAAGATTGTCCAAATTCAAGCGAGACTCAAGACGGCCCGTGATCGCCAAAAGAGTTATGCCGACCATAAACGTAAAGACTTCGAATTCAACGTGGGTGACCGTGTAATGTTGAAGGTCTCACCTTGGAAAGGTGTAATCCGTTTTGGAAAACGTGGGAAGCTCAACCCGCGATACATTGGTCCTTTCAAAATCTTGGAGCGTGTTGGACCCGTTTCTTACCGTTTGGATCTTTCGACTCAATTGAGCTCAGTTCATCCTACCTTCCACGTAACAAAATTGAAGAAGTGTCTTGCTGAACCGGAACTTGTCATACCACTGGAGGAACTTACGATTGATGACAAACTCCACTTCGTGGAAGAACCTGTCAAAATTATGGACCGTGAGGTTAAAACTTTGAAATGAAACAAGATTCTGATCGTCCGAGTCCGAAGGAATGCCAAACGAGGACCTGAGTTTACCTGGGAACGAGAGGATCAAATGATGCAGAAGTATCCTCACCTTTTCCCAACTCCTCCATCTACCTCAGCTTAAAATTTCGGGACAAAATTTTCTTTAACAGGTGGGTAATGTAACGACCCTGGATTTTCCAACTTATATTATTAATATTTATTATTAATAATTGCGTGTTAATAAATGTATTCTTATACATTTTCCTTGTCACCGTAATTGACTTTCCATGTCCCGACTCGTCTTTTCGACACGTGCTTTTCACGAATAATATCTCGAATATTATTTACATTCATAATTAATTATTATTAATTATTTCTAATTAACTAATGTAAGTAGTTAATTACTTAGACTTTTTAATAATTTGTTGCATACTTATACATGGGCTTTTATTATTGGGCTTGGACTATCAAGGCCCACCCTACACCACTTAATGGACTAATTAGTGAGCCCATTATTATGCTAGTGATTTATTAAGGATAAACAAGATTAATTAAGGTGTAGGAGACAAAGATGTCTCAAGCATGCATGCACCTCTTTCCCATGTATTTGACTTATACTCCTTCCTAGCATACACCACCCTCCCACACTTGAAAGATGAACATTGACCACCCCCTTTTGGAGGCCAAACCGTCGGCCTTGGGTCATTGGGGAGATGAGTTCCATTTTCTTTTCTTTTTTTGTTACATATATGCTAGTTTTACTTCATTTTACACATATCTTTCTTACACCACTTCTTACTCTAAAACTTTCTCTCTAAATTGTAAGTAAAATCTTTTTCTTTCTTTCTTCTTTCTCCCTTTGAAAAACGCCAAGTATCATCACCATCTTTCTTGTTTGTTGTTTGTTGTTAAAGATCAAACTTTCTAGTTTGTATCTTCATGAATCTTGCTCCTTCCATCCTTTGTTTGATGAGGAATCAAGAACAAGGATCTAAGCTTGTTAGCTTAAGGTTCTACATTTGAAAAGTTATATAGATATAAAGTTCATAAGCTTTAAAATCTTACTTGTGTTCATGTTTTGGAAACTTAAGGTTTATTGTCTTAAGATCCAAGCTTTGACTTGAATCTCCTTAAGTATGAAACAAACATGAACTTGTTACTTGTAGCTTTAATTTATTTCTTCCTTTTTGTATACATTTCAATTCGTGACTTTATTTAATTTTGGTCAAGTGTTACTAGTTAAACTTGATCTCATTTTTCTTGAAACTAAAGTTTAAACTTTGTAAGTTCAAGAACATGGAAGTTAAACTTTCTAGATATAACTCTATACACTTATGTTGGATCTAAGTTTCTATAGCTTATGGTCTTCCAATTTTGTCTAAAACAAAAGCTTATAAGCTTATATACATTCTACAAGATAAAAATCTAAGTTTCATAACTTATGGTTTTATTAAAGTAAAGATCCAAGTTCCATAACTTAGGGTTTAACTTAAGAACACTAGATCTAGACTTTTTAGACTAGAATCTTCAAGATCTAACTAAGATCTAAGTTCTACAACTTAAGATCTTGTTTATTTAGTTTACATTCAAGTTTATAGCTTAATATTACTATTAGAACTCATGTATGTGTCGAATCTAAGATCTTGATGTAACTTTGGTTCATCAACCTTCTTACATCCCTTAAATAAGTTGTGCTATTTATCTTAGACATACACTAGTGTCATGATGGTCAAAACTTGGTTAAGGTGATGCAAACACATTAACGAGTTGTACACTTTAAGCTACAAGCATCAAGGATGAGAACCGTGATGAACATCAAGCACCAAGAACCCACCGGAGCACTTTGTTTACTGTTTTTGAGGTCTTATCAGTCACCTGGGCTACTATAAAAGTTTATTTCCAGATTTTTTGGTTCGATTAGTTGACTTTTAGTTTAGGACTCGTCTTAATCCGATTTACGGTTTAGGATTTATAGCCTTCCGAAAGTCACTACACCTTTGTAACGTTGTGCTGAAATTTCTGAGCTACTCGAACTTAAACTGTCGCCACGGTCAAACGAAGATGAGTTTTGTTCTGAAAATTGGTCGGTGGTTGGAGGACTCACATACGGAGCCACAGCCACTGACTACGCATCTTTTTTATTTGTATAGAGATCGTAGCATCTGAACAAAGTCAGCCTTTGTTTTGATCTCTATTCTTGATTGAAAACTTACTTTACTTTTTACTTATGTTGTTGAATGATGATGATTCTTAAGACCTAATTTACATACTTTTAAACCTTTGGAAACGATTTACTGACTTAGTAACTTTTGACTTAGGTTGAGGACCTTTCGGACCAACTACTTGCTTACTTATCTCGTATCGACTTTACTACTTTTCACTGTGAGTTATAGCATCCCTTTTTACTTTAACTATTTTGGGAACTGAGAATACATGCGCTTCTTATGTTTTACATACTAGGCACGAGTACTTAAACTTTAGATATGTGTGGGTTATATAACGGCATAAAATTTCCCCTTAGCTCGGTAACGTTTAGTCATTGGTTTTTGAACCGGTGAACGCGAATCTTAGATATGGATCCATAGGGTTTGACATCCCCACTCGGGCTAGTCGCGCTAGCATTTAACTGGTGTTTAATACTTCGTAAACTTAGGCACCATTGGGTGGGTTCTTTTCTGACTTTGAGGGACCCTGATCTTTTGGTGAGGTCGGTGATATAGAAACCCTAGATGCATTCTTAGGAAAGACAATGTCAACAGGTAATATAGTCGGGTTCATCACTTTCTTGGACCTAGAAATCTTGGGGTATTTGGATCAATAGGGCATATCTCAATCGTATGAGAAGTTGGTAAAGATGCTGCTTTGGGAATTGTTTTGGTCAAGGGTGTCTTACAATTCCTAGCAGATTGTGAGGAACAAATGGAACATACCATCATTCCTAACAGTATCTTTCTTATAAGGCCTGAATTTTGTGATTTAACATTTTGAGCATTATATAATAATTGTTGTTTAAAAGTCTTAAAAGTAGAATATACTGCAACTGAAATGACCCGTCCTAATCCATCTGGACGAAGTCTTCAACAGTTGGTCCCATTGCGAGGTACTGAACTCTATATGCCATGAACGACTCCATGTAATATCTTTAAAATGAGCAAATGCACAGCAGAAGATTTCTTCCAGACCTGAGAATAAACATGTTTTAAAAGTGTCAACCAAAAGGTTGGTGAGTTCATAGGTTTATCATAAACAATAAAATTCATAATTTTGATAGACCACAAGATTTAAATGTGCATGGTACAAATGGGCCCGAATCCTACACCCACCTGTAACGTACATGCGATTTCTTTTAAATACAGTACACATATCTCGTGTACGAAACCAATTTTCAACAATTCTTTATAACGGTACACATATCTCGTGTACAAAATATCATACACATAACCTGTGTATAAAATCATTCTCTCTATACATAATCTCTGCTTGATAACCGACCTTAACATTTTAAGTGCATAAATAATATCCCCAAAATAGAACATCTCGTCTGTATAAATATATAAACCTCGAAGTACTAAACACCACGCCCACTTGCTCTTCTGTCTAGTGAACATTCTGGGTGGAGGTGTTAAACCCGGTAGCTACCTTTAGGATTCGCGTCAATTAGTGGCAATTATAACGTCCAACTAATTATTAGGTTACCAAGCTATAATAATCAGGGGGAAATATTCGATATAATAACCAACAGAACGTCTCGTCTGTATAATAATTCATTAGAGGAATGTTTTACTTGTGTCTATCTTGTCAAACATTTATAAAAGCATTTCATGTATTCTCAGTCCCAAAAATATGTATTGCAAAAGCATTTAATAAAAAGGGATCAAATGAAACTCAGGCATATAAATATTGTAAAATAGTTATTAAGACTTTGCATGAATTCACAGTCCAAAAATGTAATGAGTAAAGGGGAGCAAATGAACTCACGATACGGTATTTTGTAGTAAAAATATGCATACGACGGAACTGAACAATGCAGGGTTGGCCTCAGATTCACGAACATATATCATTTATATATATTAACACATATAATTAGCATGTAATAATAATCAAACTAGTTTATATACATTACTTATTTAATTTAGTAATATATTTGTTATATGTAAATATTTATGTAAATAATGTTATTATGTTTGTAGTAATAATAATACTGTAATAATAATAATATTAATGATAATAATAATGATAATAAAAAATAATGTATATAAAATTATATATAAAAATCATGTTAATGAAAATAATAATAATGATAGTAGTAATGATAATAATAATGATAGTTTTAATAATAATGATAATAATAATAATAATAATAATAATAATAATAATAATAATAATAATAATAATAATAATTCTAATAATAATAATTATTATAATGATAAGAAAAATGTTAATACTTATCATAATATTAATAATGATAAAAATAATAATAATCCTAATGATAGTAATAATTTTAATTAAAATGTTAATTTTAATGTTAAGGATAATAACAATAATAATAATAATAATAATAATAATAATAATAATAATAATAACAATAATAATAATAATAATAATAATAATAATAATAATAATAATAATAATAATAATAATAATAATAATAATAATAATAATAATAATAATAATAATAATAATAATAATAATAAATGAAATACCACCTTAAAAAGCTTTTCCAAAAACAAAAATGCCCCAGACAGGGCTTGAACCCGTGACCTCCCGTTGACCCAACTACACACTAAACACTCCTCCGTTCCCGTTTTTACTGAATTAATCAAACACCGTATATATTTACCCGTAATATTTATCTTGTCCTTGTTTCAGACCAACCGCAAATGTAATCTGGATCTCGGCCCAACAGGCCCATTCCGAATTTATCAATCAGTCCAACAGCAATTTAGAAACCCATGTACTTGTCCACTTTTAAAAGACTAATGCAAAAACCCATTTAAATGGCCCAAGCTTTTCTAGGTAAAATGAGAGCTACAATAGTAGCTGGAACTCGATCCAAGGAAAAAAAAAAACAACAGGAAACAAACGGCAATAGGTTATCTCTAGTGGTGCTTGATCGGGTAACAGAAGAAGTAAAAAAATAGTAAACGGCTGTAGCAAAAGGGTTTCCTTGGTGATTGTGGTATTCGAACAAAGTAGTCAATGACCCACTTATAAACCACTCATCATCACAAAAAAAAATTATAACTTAATGTCTTTGTGCTGTAATTGTCGGCCACAATCCTGTAATTAATTTCCACTTGCAAAATCTTTGCCTATATCATGCCTTTAATAACTTTCTTAATATTTATACTCATTTCCCTGAGAACGTTTGGAAGAGAGAAAGAAAAAAAAATTATGCAGCTTCACAATGACATAAGATATAGTTGTGGTAGGTTTTATATTGTTGGTGTTTAGTTTATTTGGCTACAACAAATTCCGGATATAAGCAGGAACATTTTAATTGTTGTATGTTAGGGATGGTGTTGGTTGTGGTGTGTTTTGATGGGAGAAACATAAAATCACAGGTATAGCAGTGACAATTCTTGTTATCTTTCGCCAACTGTGCACCACTCTTCACCTTTTACTTCTAGAGCTTTAGTCAAACAGATGGCATCTTCTTCAATGTTCAAGCGTTGGTTGAGGCATAAGGTTCGTAAGTTTTTATTTTATATTTGCATATCCATGATACATGATTGATCGATGAAATGATATTGTGATTTTGTGAATCAACATGACAGGTTTAAAGTGTTGTTGGTGATGGTTCAAGAAACAGAAAACAATGGCAACCGTGGGCGTTGTGATGACCCGGAAATTTCCGACCAAATTTAAACTTAATCTTTATATGTTTCCGACACGATAAGTAAAGTCTGTAATGTTGAAGCCTTAAAATTTTGAACTGTTTTCATATATTCATTTGACTTTTGACCAGTCTCGACGATTCACGAACAATTAATTGTAAATAGATATGTGTGTGTGTATATATATAAGTGGTATTTGGAAATATAATTTGAAATATTATATGTTATTGCTATTAAAATTTATTTATGTAAAATAAAATAAAAATAGGATATTATAATAATTATTATTTAAAACATATCTATATATACTAAAGTATATTAAAAATAAATATTAAATGATTGTAATGCTTGTTTGATGTTTTGATCGATATTAAACAAGTCTAAAAATGAACTTATGTGATTTTAAAATAAACGGTGATCCGAAAAATAGTTTTATAAATTATAGGCTTATTAATAATATATTTAGAAGTTATTGGATAAATTTTAAAACTTTTTATATTTTACTTGGGGTTGGGAGTGAATAATTAATGTAATATTTATTTAATAGTTAATGACCAAATTTTATACCATAATGACCTAAATAAATAAAGATACTTAATTTAAAATTTTGAAATTTTTCTGAGAACTTTTATCCGTCACTGATTAACAACGGAACCCGAAATAATACCCAATTGAAACTGTCGGTAGTATATAAATCAAATATATTCACGAGATTTAATTCAAACAGTAAGGGTATCGATTATTAATTATTTAAATTCTTTCTTTTCTTCACAAGTTGCGGTTATCAATTATAAAAATCATGTGTCTCGATCAAACATGAGTTAAAATGCATATTAAAAAATTTATTCTTTATATATTACTATTTTCTTCTTTTCAAACACAGACACACCATCAACTTTCTTATACAAGCCATCTTTATGTTCTACATCATTTTACACATCCCGTCTCACGACACCTAACAAAGACCACAACAAACTATCTTCGAAGATCAACAAAAAACATCACCTACTACTACTTCCGAACTGCTGTATCTCCTGTTTCTATTTGAATTAAACGCCACGAACCACCAACTTCTTTGTTACTTATTCTAATATAACAAACCATCACCTTTAATTATCATCAAACACCCATCGATATTATTATGCGACTGCTATAAACTGTTCATGTTCGATTTATTATTACGGTCGGAACCCACCACCAAACGAACCTACGACTCTAGTTACTACAGTCATGATGTGGCTACTGCTTCTGCCGTTAGAACAACCTTGTTCATGCTACTGTTTTTCCTGCTGCAAATCAACGAAAAGGATGATGGTGATGCTACAGTAACAATGGTGATGCTTTAGTTGATGATGATGCAAGAAGGAAAATAATAAGGTTGGTGATGGTGAGCGATGATAATGATTATGTGATGTTAATATATATTTTTTAATTCGAATAATGATATTGATGATGATGAGGACGTATGATGGTGAAATTAATGGAACGATTTTAAGATGATATGTGAATTAGGATTAGGAAGTGATGAACGATGATAATAATATCGGATGTTGATGATGATAAAAAAGTAACGAAGAAGAGGAAGGAACGAGATGAATAAAGATGATGATAAATGTAGAAGACGATGAATAGCATATAGGGATGAACGAGTTGTCTATTCCTCTTTTTCTGTCGCATCTACTATCTGCCTTTTTATTTACGAACAGGAATGGATTAAAAGACTAGGTTAATTGGTCTCTTGGGTTTATTTTGATTATTGGGCTTTTACAATTGATCTAGTTGAAAATAGACACCATATAAATGGGTTTAGCTAGTTGGGCCGAGAGTTTTCATGTTGTTTGTTAGGCCGTGAAACAAGTATTTTGATGGGCTTTTGAATGAAATGGAAGAAGGAAGCACAGATAAATACGGAATATATATTTTTGTCTGAGATATAATTTGAAAATGAAATAGACAGTGTAGATGGTTAGGGGTGTTGTCAGGGAGGGAGAGGTCGCGGGTTCGAGCCCGGGCAAGAGCACTTATTATTTTTTAGGACTTATTCTTTGAGGTAGTTTCATGTTATTATTATTGTTCCTGTTATTGTTGTTGTTGTTGTTGTTGTTGTTGTTGTTGTTGTTGTTGTTGGTGTTGTTGGTGTTGTTGTTGTTCCTGTTGTTGTTGCTGTTGCTGCTGCTGCTGCTGTTGTTGTTGTTGTTGTTATTTTAGATTACGTATTATTATTAGTAAGACTAATAACATAATAATTATTATTATTATCATTAATATAAATTATTTTATTATCACCATTATTATTAATATAAGTATTATTATTATTATTATTATTATTATTATTATTATTATTATTATTATTATTATTATTATTATTATCATTATTAGGAATATAAATATTATCATAATTGTTAAAATTATCATTTTTAGTAAAATTATTATTAACATTATTATTACTATTAATTTTTATCATTATTATTATTATTATTATTATCATTATTTTCATGTTTATTATTAGCATCATTATTATTATTATGATTATAGATACAAATATTATTATGGAAACAATTAAGTTACAAATTAAATAAAACTATTTATATTATTATTACTATCATTACTGTATCATTATTATAATAACAAACAAATATTTTTATATATATAAATAACTACATTTAATACAGGTAACATAACTATATTAATATTTTTACTAATCTAAAGTATATAAAATAGATATATTTAATTAAATTATTAATGAAACCTATAAATTATTAAAATAACAATTATATCACTAATAACATGTAAATTTGGTCAATTTCAATTATATGTGTTAATATACATACTTGATATAGGTTCGTGAATCCGAGGCCAACCCTGCATTATTCAGTACCGTCGTATGCATATTTTTACTATAAAATATCGTATTGTGAGTTTCATTACTCCCTTTTTTAAATGCTTTTGCAATATATATTTTTGGGGCTGAGAATACATGCGCTTTTATAAATGTTTGATGAAATAGACACAAGTAATTGAAACTACATTCTATGGTTGAATGATCGAAATCGAATATGCCCCTTTTAGCTTGGTAGCCTAAGAATTAGGGAACTGGCCCCTAATTGACGCGAATCCTAAAAATTGATCTATTGGGCCCAACAAGCCCTATCCAAAGTACCGGATGCTTTAGTACTTCGAATTTATCATGTCCGAAGAGAGTCCCGGAATGATGGGGATATTCTATATGCATCTTGTTAATGTCGGTTACCAGGTGTTCAATCCATATTAATGATTTTTATCTTTATGCAGTGCGAAATGCTTGATATGAGATGTATATTTATGAGAAATGAAAAATGAAAATCTTGTGGTCTGTTAAAATATTGAAATGATTGTTATGATAAACCTATGAACTCACCAACCTTTTGGTTGACACTTTTAAGCATGTTTATTCTCAGGTATGAAAGAAATCTTTCGCTGTGCATTTGCTCATATTACATGGAGTCGTTCATGGCATATTTAAGTCAGTACCTAGCAAAGGGACCAAATGTTGAAGACTTCGTCCAGATGGATTAGGACGGGTCTCTACAGGTGGTATCAGAGCGGTGGTCTTATCGAACCAGGTCTTGCATTAGTGTGTCTAACTAGTAGTTGTTAGGATGCATTAATGAGTTTGGACTTTGACCTAGTAGTTGTTAGGATATATTAATAAGTCTGGACTTAAACCTGGTCTGCATGTCAAAAGTTTTTCTTACCATCATTTGTCAAAAAATATCTACCTATCGTTTTCAGTCTCGACACATCTTATTGCAATTATTGCATAAATGGTGTACAGACGTATTCATATCCCATCACATTAGATCCTTGTCTGACACGTTTCCTTAATTCCCTCCGTAATTTATGGGATCTTCTATACTATACATAAGTATTCTATGTAATTAGAATATCATCCGATATCCGAAAATCATCTCATATCGAAAACCCTTTATATAACTGTACAAGATGGAAATCGTAACTAGTTCAAATCCCTTAGATTCCGACAGCTATTCCGATATGTATTTCGACTCGAGCTCCGAAGACAGTGTAACCGGAATGAATCAACCAATTAGCCATCATCAGTTCTGGATGAATTGGGGATGGGTTCGTATCCTACTTAATCATTGGAGATAAGAAGAAGGTGATCCCTTCCATCCACCACATTTCCCTCTTGACGAAGAACCTGAAGCACTTACCGTCGATCCTGTCCGTAATACCATTTTCTCTCTCATTTTTAGAGTATCTCGTCATGATTATATACTATCTCAAATTCTGGATCTTATTTGTCCGCTCGTCCGAACCGACAATCATACCGGTATAATAGAAAAAGTCAACGAGCTTCGCGCTCGAATAGTGACTCTGGAGAATATGGTGCAATATCTACGAGCAGCACCAGCAGCATAACCAGTACCACCATCCACAACAACCACATCCGCATCGCAAACCTCAACTTCACAATCTGTCCCGCGAGCATCAACGTCGTACGCACCATAGATACCAAGGGGTACTAATAAAAATCAACGATGAAGTATTGATTTATAAATTCATTGAAGAAATATTAGGCGGCGATTATGTAACCTCTAAAGTTTTAGAGATTATTCATTCTAGTTCCAACAGAAAACCAAATGAGATTAATATCATATTAACTCATTAAATCTATGATTACATTTGAAGAACATATATATATATATATATATATATATATATATATATATATATATATATATATATATATATATATATATATATATATATATATATATATATATATATATATATATATATTTTCATAAAGGTTGTAATTAAAAATTCTTTTGTAAAAACTGTTAATGGTAAAAATATTTTAACGGGTAGGTAATACCCGAGGAATATTTAGATTTCACATTAATATGTCACACTGTACATTCTTCGAATCTGATCCAACGGTCATTTACTATCCAACTTACATCCACAGATATAAGAATTCGTTCACCACAGAAAAACCATTTTCATTCAATTTCATATTTGGATTTTGACTTATCAGGATCCAACAAGTGGCATAATGAAGAAAATATTGGACAAAAAATAAAATTTGTTAGAAACAAACAAATTAACTATGAGAAATTCTGTTAAGAATCCACGCTAACTGCTCCTAGCTAACTGTTAATTCATTATTACATTTTATTTATCGCAATTTTAATTCTCGCAATTTTATTTATCATCATTTAATTTCTGTTATTTATTTTACGCACTTTAAATATCGTCGGGACACGTATACAAGGTTTTGACATATCATATCGACGTCATCTATATATATTATTTGGAATAACCATAAGTCACTCTATTCGCGGTAATGCTCGAGTTAGCATATAAAGGGTCGAGGTTGATTCTAAAATAATATATATACTTTTTGTTGTGATTGAGTCTGAGACATGTATACAATGGGTCACGATACGTATTAATTAATTCGAATATTATATATTAAACTATATATGAATTATTGAACTACTAACTATGGACTACTAATGGTGAATTACTAACCTTGGACAATTAAAATGAATTAAAATATTAATTATAACATATGAAACTAAACGTTTCTTCAAATTTGCCACTTTATTTCATCTTAAACCACATTTGTATCTTGACGATTATAATCTGCGTTCAAACCTTTCATGATTCTTGAAAACACCTCAATCAAGAATATGATTCAACCACACGTTATCTACGAGAAGAAAGATTTATGCATATAGTTATGCACCTGAAAAACTCTCGGAACCTGAGTAAAAGTTTAACACGTATATGTGCTAGCTCCTTTGGTGTTGTTATTACCGAAAATAACTTTACAACCCCTTTCCAAAGTAGCCAATTTTGTCACAGCTCCAGCAAATCAATATCGACCTTTCATTCGAATAAGCCTTATTATAACTTTGATATATAAGTTGTCCTTCGTCATCGTTATCGGAGAACCGTTTATATCCCACCACATTAGTAGTAAACTTACCAGAAATTTCATTTCTCATTGGCTTAAGTTTTTCCGAAAAACCATTATAATTGTTCATTAAAACCCTATCATATACTCATTCGAATCTTGTAACGAGAATAGCCATACCAATTACCGGGAATCAGCAATCAGTATTTTGAATCTCGCAACGTTTCTACATCAAGAGTTATATGTATACATATAATATTTATCTCTCTGAATTATGATCTTCCATTCTGAAATTCTGAAAAGCACCCAGTCTACGAATCAATACTCCAAATTTTTAAAAAACTAAATGAACCAGCAAAAACTGTAAATGACCTTAACCGTCAAAGTTTGATGATAAAAAATAGTATGTTGGCAAAGCTCAAAAATTGGAATTGGAAAATGGATTGAGCAAACCATGAAAGAGGCTGTGGACAAATCATAAAGACTAAACCTGCCATAAAAGAATCCAAATGATTCATTATCTGCTGAAGTCATTAACAAATACCTTACTTATGACTTTACACTTTTACGAACAAATCATCTTCATTATCCTTCGATATTAGAAATTCTAAAACATCATCGTATCTTTTATTATAAATATTCTCGATATTTCTGAAGATATTTTCATAACTATTCTTATCTGAAATCAATTATCTTTTCGCGCTAGCTGTGTTACATCATAAAGGAAACTGTTTTAGCTTCTAAATTCTTAAAAATTCAATTTTAAAATATGAATGTTATTGAAGTAGTGTTGGGAATTGAAGCATGAGTTAGTATAATATAATGACACTTGATCAACTTGATTATATATTACAGTAAGTCATGCTGAGTTTCTAATGGAACGTGATGATTCACAGATCATAACATCAGCATATGTCTTGTTACACGACTCTTACATTCTATCTAATATAAAAACATATCAAGAACATAATTTCTTGATAGTTCTATCTTTTCTCTTGAATTCTGGTAATTTAACCAATCAAGATCGTGTTATTACAATTTCTCTCTTAAGAACATTAGTCATGTTCATTCGAAGTTCCATACCTACGAATTCTGGACCATTACTTGTGAAGAGAAAGCAAAAGGATGAAGTTTCGAAATAGAAATGAGGGTATAAATCGCAAAAAATAGAAGAGAGCATTAACTGTGGATGACAATGATTATAGAAGACAGAAGCTGAGACTGCAAAATATAAAGGAAGATATAAAGCCCAACGACAACCCAGAAATTATAAACCATATATATCGATGCATACAGCAATATAAAGACACGGGAGGACTAAAAACACTATAAAACCAAGAGTATAGTAGAAGTGAATAGATTCTTCCAGCAGCAGATGAAAAAGAAGAATAACAGATATGAAAGTTAGGAGTATGTCAAGAATCAGAACTGGATGGAGCATATTGACAAATACTTTAAAGTATAAATTGAGGGAGGAAGAATAGAAGGTGTGAGCTGTGGAAATGAGGAAACGAAGGAAGTAGATTTTTAGCAAAAAATCCGACAGAGCAATCGAGACAGATTATCACATTTAACCAAAGAAGATCCTAATTTCCTTAATTACTGAAGAATCATATCTTATTACGAAGATTTTCTCCAAATCCCTTGGACTCTGGAAATCAATTCTATCTACGTCAAAAGATATGATGAATCTACATTATTTTCTTATTTCACTCTTTTGCGATAGCTTCACTCGTACTCTTCACATAATCAAATTATTTTATCCATATTACTCAATGATGATGAAACTCCATTTATCAGCTCGTATGAGTCATGAAATCATATTTATTGTCAACCATGATAATTCCAATCAAATTTCGGGACGAAATTTCTTTAACGGGTAGGTACTGTGACGACCCGAAAATTTCCGACCAAATTTAAACTTAATCTTTATATGTTTTCGACACGATAAGTAAAGTCTGTAATGTTAAAGTCTTAAAATTTTGAACTGTGTTCATATATTCATTTGACTTTTGACCAGTCTCGACGATTCACGAACAATTAATTATAAATAGATATGTGTGTGTATATATATATATAAGTGGTAATTGGAAATATAATATGTTATTGCTATTAAAATTTATTTATGTAAAATAAAATAAAAATAGGATATTATAATAATTATTATTTAAAATATATCTATATATAATAAAGTATATTAAAAATAAATATTAAATGATTGTAATGCTCGTTTGATGTTTCGATCGATATTAAACAAGTCTAAAAATGAACTTTTGTGATTTTAAAATAAACGGTGATCCAAAAATTAGTTTTATAAATTATAGGCTTATTAATAATATATTTAGAAGTTATTGAATAAATTTTAAAAAAATTTATGTTTTACTTGGGGTTGGGAGTGAATAATTAATGTAATATTTATTTAATAGTTAATGACCAAATTTTATACCATAATGACCTAAATAAATAAAGATACTTAATTTAAAATTTTGAAATTTTTCTGAGAACTTTTATCCGTCACTAATTAACAACGGAACCCGAAATAATACCCAATTGAAACTGTCGGTAGTATATAAACAAAATATATTCACGAGATATAATTCAAACAGTAAGGGTATCGATTATCAATTTGTAACACCCCGGATTTTAGTGTATCAGAAAATGTTCCTGAAAGTGTCAGTAAATGTGCGCAGCAGAAAGCGCCACTAAAAGTGAACCTAACACTTATGCATTTTTAGAATTTACATCAGAATCATAGTTAGGCAAGTTCAGTCCCTGAAATTCAGAGTCAGAATCAGACTGTGCAGAAGGTCGCGGCGCGACAGAGAGGGCCGTGGCACGGCGATTAACTAGTTTCAGAGTCAGGAGGCATGTCAAGGCAACCACCAGACCACGTTATATGTCGTGGCGCGACAATAAGTGCCGCGGCGCGGCGTTCTGGGCGGACTGGTACTAAGTTTTTGTAATTTTAAATAAGGTTCAAGGGCATTTTGGTCATTTTGCATGTGAGCCAGATTTGAGATCTTAATCTCATCCATTCATTTCATTTCTTAAATAAGGCGGGTTTTAGGTTGGTTGATTATTTAGCCTTATTTAGGGCTTTAAATAGAGTGTAATCACTATGATTAGTGATTATGGAAGTGTTGGAACTCTTTTGGGTGTGTTTGGTTGACTAATTTTGAAATCGGTCAAAATTAGGGTTTTGGTATCAAATTGGGCAAGACAAATGTTTAACACTCGTGTTCGGGTTTAATTGGCTTATTAGGACCATTGTCACTAGTGTTAGTGATTATTGGTTAGTTTGGGCGTGGTTTGTGCTTAGAAGTGCTTTTGGGTCGAAATTGCACTAGTTGTCAATTTGGGTTGATTTGCATATCCACCCTAATTGTGTTGATGTATTTGTGATAAATGGAATAGGTACATTCCATCGGCGCGTTGCGAATTTTGGTTTGGCATTCATCAAGACTTCAAGGTGAGTGTTAATATCTTATGTACATATGTATGTGTAGGATGGGTGCGGGTCGGGTGGAGTGGTTCTCGGTTATAGAGCTCACTTCACATATAGGTGGGTTTGATGGACTTGTGTATAGGTCCAATTGGCACGGTTGTGCGTTTTGGTTAACCACCTTTGGCGAGGTGCACACTTCGTGTGTACGTTATCACATATGCTTGTGATGTGGATTATATAACCCCAATGGTGAAGGGTTAATATTGTGTTGTGGATTAGAATACCCCAATTGATGTGGGTTGTGATTGGAGAAGTGGATCATGTGTGGATGCGGATTCACGATGACACGTGTAGTTCGGTCATCTTATCGAAAGTGAGTCTCATGTAGTTCGGATTCACGATGACGCGTGTAGTTCGGTCGTCTTATTGAGGTAGTGATCTCGTGTGGTTTCGGATTCACTAAGGCTCATGTAGTTCGGCCAACCTCGATGTTGTTGTGGTTTTGAAGATAGTAGTCTCGTATGGATGCGGATTTACTAAGGCTCGTGTAGTTCCGCCAATCTTCATTTTGGTATTTGGTTTTTGGTACTCGGGTTAAGGGGTTAACCTTGGGCGGTTTACGCTTTGTTTTATATATTGTTGTATTGTTGTGATGTAGCTAACCCTCCGGGTGTAGCTTATTGCTGTTGTTCACATCGTCGTTGGTGAACTTATATTTGTTGTTATTTTTAGCATGTTGCTTAGTGATCGTACGGTATGCTTAGCTTAGCTTGCCTTTATGCTTGGATGCTCCGGTATGCGTTATTTGATTATTTGTGTGGCGTTTCCATTTTATGCGTATATATGTATGTAGTATATTCTCACTCACTAAGCGTTAGCTTACCCTCTAGTTGTTTACATTTTTATAGATTTGCATGGAGGCGGTGGCACGGGTAAGCGTGGAAACTAGTAGACTCGCGTAGGTTACTTTAGAAGACGTGCTTTTGTATTGATTAGGATTGGGTAGCGTATCCCCAATCACCATGCTCGGTTTTGTTGGAATTTAAAATAGTCGGGTCGTGTTTGCCCGTTCGGATATTTAAACTATGTATTAAATGTTTTAAAGCTTATTGAACTTATTATTGTGTTAAAGATGTTTTTGGAAACATAAATGGGACCTAAATATTAATGTATTAAAGAAAAAATTTTACGGGCCGGTTTAAATACGGGTTGGGTTGTTTCAAGTGGTATCAGAGCATGGTCTAAGGGATTTAGGAGACTTGAGATAGGTGCCTAGACTTAGACTTTTGTGTGTGCTTATTTGTTGCGGGACTTGTAGGTGAACAGGTCAGAACTGGTTATAGTTAGTGCCTTGTTTGTAGGTGGACTAACTAGGATTTTTGGCTCGTGTTGTGATGCTATTCTTGTGTGTGCTTATGTCGCGTAGAATATTTATGTTGTGTTGGTTTATATCATCGAGTGAGGCTGTCGTTGTACTAACAATTTGATACGGCGTGTGTGCGTTATAAGGATTTGCAAACCTTATTACGGGTGCAAATCGTGTCTAACAAGTGATGTACGACGAGTGTTTAGCAAGATGGGGCGGTGTTGTGCGTGTTGTTTTATATGATCTGGCCTAATCATTTTGCATTCTTTAGAATGACGACGCGAAACGAGATCGAGACGAATCACGACGAGTTTAACACTAGAGTTGCGGCCGTCATTGCGGAGCAAATGGGTACGTTTTGAGAAGAAATGGATAGGAAGTATTCCGAATTTTGAAGTAGTAGTGAAATGGAGCATTGTCTTAAGAGTTTCATGAGGACTAAACCCCCGATGTATGACGGGAAACCGGATCCTTTGGTTAGCACAACATGGATCTCGGATGTCGAAGGGTGTTTTCGTACTATTGAATGTCCTCCCGAGAAGAGGACAAGACTCGCTACTAGTTTGTTGCGGGGTAGGGCGAAGGATTGGTTGGATGGTAAGATTGATCTTATCGGTGGTGAGCTATTTTTGGCGTTATCGTGGGACGAGTTTAAGGAGGAATTCTTTGAGGAGTTCCGGACATCAGCTGACTTGTCAGAATTGCGTAGTGAGTTATGAAATTTGCAACAGGGTTCTATGGATTTGAATACTCTCAAGACGACCTTTATGGCGAAGGCTCATTTTTGCCTGGAGTATTTGGGGAATGATCATTTGTTGATGGAGGATTTCTATCGAACTTTGAATGATGACTTGAAGAATAAAATTAGCCAGGGTTACGTTAAGTCATTTGCGGAGTTATTCGCGGTGGCTAGGGGTTTCCAGTCGTATTTGCGATCAAAGATTGGTGAACCTTCAGGTGAGAGAAGGGTTATTTCGTATGGTGCTCTAAGTAAGAGGACTAAGGGTCCAAGTGTGAGCACGAGTGGTACACGGACTAGTATACCGGATTCTAGTGCGTCTGGATGTTACAATTGTGGCGTGAGGGGTCACAAGTCTTGGGAATGTTCGGTGCCAAATGGTGATGGCCCGGTGTGCTTCAATTGCCAAGAGGAAGGACATCGTAAGTCAGAATGTCCCGAGTTAGCGGAGACGGGTGCGAAAAGGAGACGTTAAGGTACGTTTCGTTTTAATAAATATGTCCTTTGATTATTTATTTTGTGCCGTTGAGTTCGGGTTTGTTAATGCCTTGTGTTGTGCATATTGTTATAGGTGACGTTCCTAATGGAATTACCCTAAGGTGACGTTTTGATTGATGGAGACTTGGTGCAACCAAGCATTCCTTGGTGTTCGAGAAATGTTTCTACCAAGCCTTGGGAATGGGCTTTGTGTTTGGTTGTTAAGCGTGTATTTGCTTCGTGTTGAAGTTGATGAACCATGAGGTTCGACGGGTGGTTAAAACCCTAAAGATCGAGTGTTTGATCTCGATGTGTATGTTGGTAATGGAGTCTACGTGACGCGATGTTAGGTGCCTCTTTCATACCTACGAGCGTGGTATTTGACTCCGATGGTGTTGTGGTTACAATATACTTAGGGTACCAGATGAAATGTCCCGTTCTTATTGATTAAAAACGTTCCATATTAATTGATTTCGTTGCGAGGTTTTGACCTCTATATGAGACGTTTTTCAAAGACTGCATTCATTTTAAAACAAACCATAACCTTTATTTCATCAATAAAGGTTTAAAAAGCTTTACGTAAATTATCAAATAATGATAATCTAAAATATCCCGTTTACACACGACCATTACATAATGGTTTACAATACAAATATGTTACAACAAAATAAGTTTCTTGAATGCAGTTTTTACACAATATCATACAAGCATGGACTCCAAATCTCGTCCTTATTTAAGTATGCGACAGCGGAAGCTCTTAATAATCACCTGAGAATAAACATGCTTAAAACGTCAACAAAAATGTTGGTGAGTTATAGGTTTAACCTATATATATCAAATCATAATAATAGACCACAAGATTTCATATTTCAATACACATCCCATACATAGAGATAAAAATCATTCATATGGTGAACACCTGGTAACCGACATTAACAAGATGCATATATAAGAATATCCCCCATCATTCCGGGACACCCTTCGGATATGATATAAATTTCGAAGTACTGAAGTATCTGGTACTTTGGATGGGGTTTGTTAGGCCCAATAGATCTATCTTTAGGATTCGCGTCAATTAGGGTGTCTGTTCCCTAATTCTTAGATTACCAGACTTAATAAAAAGGGGCATATTCGATTTCGATAATTCGACCATAGAATGTAGTTTCACGTACTTGTGTCTATTTTGTAAATCATTTATAAAACCTGCATGTATTCTCATCCCAAAAATATTAGATTTTAAAAGTGGGACTATAACTCACTTTCACAGATTTTTACTTTGTCGAGAAGTAAGACTTGGCCACTGGTTGATTCACGAACCTATAACAATATATACATATATAACAAAGTATGTTCAAAATATATTTACAACACTTTTAATATATTTTGATGTTTTAAGTTTATTAAGTCAGCTGTCCTCGTTAGTAACCTACAACTAGTTGTCCACAGTTAGATGTACAGAAATACATCGATAAATATTATCTTGAATCAATCCACGACCCAGTGTATACGTATCTCAGTATTGATCAAAACTCAAACTATATATATTTTGGAATCAACCTCAACCCTGTATAGCTAACTCCAACATTCACATATAGAGTGTCTATGGTTGTTCCGAAATATATATAGATGTGTCGACATGATAGGTCAAAACATTGTATACGTGTCTATGGTATCTCAAGATTACATAATATACAATACAAGTTGATTAAGTTATGGTTGGAATAGATTTGTTACCAATTTTCACGTAGCTAAAATGAGAAAAATTATCCAATCTTGTTTTACCCATAACTTCTTCATTTTAAATCCGTTTTGAGTGAATCAAATTGGTATGGTTTCATATTGAACTCTATTTTATGAATCTAAATATAAAAAGTATAGGTTTATAGTCGGAAAAATAAGTTACAAGTCATTTTTGTAAAGGTAGTCATTTCAGTCGAAAGAACGACGTCTAGATGACCATTTTAGAAAACATACTTCCACTTTGAGTTTAACTATAATTTTTGGATATAGTTTCATGTTCATAATAAAAATCATTTTCTCAGAATAACAACTTTTAAATCAAAGTTTATCATAGTTTTTAATTAACTAACCCAAAACAGTCCGCGGTGTTACTACGACGGCGTAAATCCGGTTTTACGGTGTTTTTCGTGTCTCCAGGTTTTAAATCATTAAGTTAGCATATCATATAGATATAGAACATGTGTTTAGTTGATTTTAAAAGTCAATTTAGAAGGATTAACTTTTGTTTGCGAACAAGTTTAGAATTAACTAAACTATGTTCTAGTGATTACAAGTTTAAACCTTCGAATAAGATAGCTTTATATGTATGAATCGAATGATGTTATGAACATCATTACTACCTTAAGTTCCTTGGATAAACCTACTGGAAAAGAGAAAAATGGATCTAGCTTCAACGGATCCTTGGATGGCTCGAAGTTCTTGAAGCAGAATCATGACACGAAAACAAGTTCAAGTAAGATCATCACTTGAAATAAGATTGTTATAGTTATAGGAAATTGAACCAAAGTTTGAATATGATTATTACCTTGTATTAGAATGATAACCTACTGTAAGAAACAAAGATTTCTTGAGGTTGGATGATCACCTTACAAGATTGGAAGTGAGCTAGCAAACTTGAAAGTATTCTTGATTTTATGTAACTAGAACTTGTAGAATATATGAAGAACACTTAGAACTTGAAGATAGAACTTGAGAGAGATCAATTATATGAAGAAAATTGAAGAATGAAAGTGTTTGTAGGTGTTTTTGGTCGTTGGTGTATGGATTAGATATAAAGGATATGTAATTTTGTTTTCATGTAAATAAGTCATGAATGATTACTCATATTTTTGTAATTTTATGAGATATTTCATGCTAGTTGCCAAATGATGGTTCCCACATGTGTTAGGTGACTCACATGGGCTGCTAAGAGCTGATCATTGGAGTGTATATACCAATAGTACATACATCTAAAAGCTGTGTATTGTACGAGTACGAATACGGGTGCATACGAGTAGAATTGTTGATGAAACTGAATGAGGATGTAATTGTAAGCATTTTTGTTAAGTAGAAGTATTTTGATAAGTGTATTGAAGTCTTTCAAAAGTGTATAAATACATATTAAAACACTACATGTATATATATTTTAACTGAGTCGTTAAGTCATCGTTAGTCGTTACATGTAAGTGTTGTTTTGAAACCTTTAGGTTAACGATCTTGTTAAATGTTGTTAACCCAATGTCTATAATATCAAATGAGATTTTAAATTATTATATTATCATGATATTATCATGTATGAATATCTCTTAATATGATATATATACATTAAATGTCTTTACAACGATAATCGTTACATATGTGTCTCGTTTAAAAATCATTAAGTTAGTAGTCTTGTTTTTACATATGTAGTTCATTGTTAATATACTTAATGATATATTTACTTATAATAGTATCATGTTAACTATATATATATCCATATATATGTCATCATATAGTTTTTACAAGTTTTAATGTTCGTGAATCACCGGTTAACTTGGGTGGTCAATTGTCTATATGAAACATATTTCAATTAATCAAGTCTTAAAAAATTTGATTGCTTAACATGTTGGAAACATTTAATCATGTAAATATCAATCTCAATTCATATATATAAACATGGAAAAGTTCGGGTCACTACAGTACCTACCCGTTAAATAAATTTTGTCCCGAAATTTTAAGCTGTTGAAGGTGTTGACAAATCTTCTGGAAATAGATACGGGTATTTCTTCTTCATCTGATATTCACGCTCCCAGGTGAACTCGGGTCCTCTACGAGCATTCCATCGAACCTTAACAATTGGTATCTTGTTTTGCTTAAGTCTTTTAACCTCACGATCCATTATTTCGACGGGTTCTTCGATGAATTGAAGTTTTTCGTTGATTTGGATTTCATCTAACAGAATAGTGAGATCTTCTTTAGCAAAACATTTCTTCAAATTCGAGACGTGGAAAGTGTTATGTGCAGCCGCGAGTTGTTGAGGTAACTCAAGTCGGTAAGTGTAAAAACCCGTCCTTATCCATCCGAACGATATCTTCAACAGTTGGTCCCATTGCGTTGATCGAATCCTAATAATGTCCTTAACATGAGCTTATGCACAACGGAAGACTTAATTCTTACCTGAGAATAACATACTTTAAAACGTCAACATAAAGTTGGTGAGATATATAGGTTTAATGCTAGCAGCGTAATAACAATGGACCACAAGATTTAATATATAAACATTTAATAAAAATATTCTAAGTGGTTGAGCACTTGGTAACCATACTTAACAATTAATCACGTCGCATATTCCCTTTATTATGAAATCTTACTACACTGTACCAAGTGTAGTCACGAAACGAAGTACTGTGCAACCGTTGAATACTGGTCGTCCAGTCCGGTTGGGGTTGTCAGGCCCGATAGATCTATCAACAGGATTCGCGTTTACAATACCGCTGTAAATAATAGTTACCAAGCTACAGGGAAGTATGCCAGTGGTACAACTCAACGTAGAATATATTTTTCAGTTACTTGTGTCCATAACGTAAATCAATTATAAAAACAGCGCATGTATTCTCATCCCAAAAATATTTACAGTTAAAAAGGGACTATATACTCACCATACTGTATTTTGTAGTAAAAATACATATAACATCATTGAACATGTATAAGGTTGGCCTCGGATTCACGAACCTATATCAGGTATATATGTTAACACATATAATAATAATAACTAACAAGTTTATATATTAATAATCTTAGTACAACACATGTTATATGTATCCTATATACTTTAAGTAGTAATTATTTATTTCTATAATACATTTATTAATATAATAAATCCTTATTAAAGTAGTTTAATAATATAATATTTATCATTTATTATTTATTATAACATTTTAAAAATAGAAGTTTATGTCAAGTTTTATATATAATAAGAATATATATATATATATATATATATATTTATATTATTGATATATAGCTTACTTAATATTATTTTAATTATAAAAACTTAGTAATATGTAATATTAATATATTTGTAATGTATTTTTAAGAAAATATTGATTTATAATAATAACAATATTAGTAATAAAACAATGATAAAAATGATGATAATTGTAATAAAAATAATAGTATTTCTAATGATAATTTTAATGAAAATAATTGTTTTAATAATAAATTTTAAATTTAATAATAATTAATAATTTTATTGATATTGATAAATTTTATCACTAATAATAATTTTAATGATAATGAAAATATTACTTTTAAATAAAATGATAATTCTCATAATTTTAATTATAATGATTATAATGATATTAATAACAATTCTGATAATAATAATAATAATAATAATAATAACAATAATAATAATAATAATAATAATAAATGATAATAAATGATAATAATGATAAATAATAACTACCTTAAATGGATTTCCAGTAAAAAGGTAATATATATGGCAGTGACCAGACTCGATCTTGTGACCCCGTGATCAGACAACAGCACCCCAAACCAATCGAACCACTTTGTTTTTCTTATTTAATCCCTATTTATCTAAATATAAACCCCGTACTATATCTGTTTCTTTCCATCTTCCTATCACAAACGAAATTTGCCAGGTTTAATCCATTAATCCATCAGAAAATATGAAATCAGTTTTTAGGATATGAGATTGATATATAACGATTTATAATTGTTGTTTTAAAAGAAAGGGAAACGGGAAAAATTCAAAACCCATCAGGGTCTGGTGCTCGAAAATAATCAATGAACTCCCCATTTGATTTCGAAAATAAATTGGTTTTTAGCTCTTGATTTCTAAATGAATTATGTAGGAAATCATTACTCAAACCTCCTGGGATTGTCAATTATGCCGGAACCAAACTCTAAAACATCAATTTTCGATTAAAGAACATCTGTTTAACCATTTTAACTCAAACTTTGACTCAAAAATCAATAACTAATATAAACAATGGAAACCTGAAAATTGGCAGATAGATTGAGTAGGTTATTCCAAACGTGACTGCGTTTTTACATTGGGGAAATTTATTAAAATTCGATTTTTAGTTGTAAAGGTGAAGAACAGAGTTATATGAATACGGGAATTTTGGGTTACATGACAAATCGATTCTGACAGAATTATATACGCTGTATCTGATTAAGAAGTTGAAGAACACGAAGTTAATTTATCAATATGTTTTGAGAAATCGATGGATTTATATTGAGGGAGATGTCGACAATGAAATCACGGGCTAAACAGAAATCTAAAACAGAATCCTAAGCTAATTATCAGTTTTATATCTTTATTATTTATTTATTATTTAAATAGATATCTGAATTTCTATTTTTATTAATTTAGATCTTTATTTATATAACTATATTTTATATAATTGTATGTATATAAATGTATATATATCTCTTTTATTAAATTTCCATAACTATAGTTATTAATATAATTCTAAAAAAAAATAATAGATAACAGTTAAAAAAAAATGTTAATAATAACATAATACTAATGTAAAAAAAAATATTAATAAGTTGCTTCATAATATTAATATCAATAATTAAGAGTGTTAATAATTTTAGTAATAATAATAGTATTAATGATACTTCATTATATTAATATTAATGTTACATATTAATAATAATACTAATTATAATAATAATAATAATAATATTACTAATTATAATAATTACCATAAAATGTATAACAATAATATTGTTAATACTATTAACAATACAATATCATTAATAATATATTATTTCTTATTATTATTATATATATATACATACATTTGTATATAATTGTTCGTGAATCGTCAGGCATGGTCAGAGGGTAACTGATTATCCGGACATAGATTTCAAACTTTCTAGACTCAACATTAGGGTTTTTGCTTATCGTGTCGGAAACATATAGAGTTTAAGGTTAAAATTTGGTCGGAAATTTCCGGGTCGTTACAGTACCCACCCGTTAAAGAAATTTCGTCCCCGAAATTTGATAGAGGTTGTCATAAATAACAATAGGAATGTTTTCATGACGAATATGAGGTGATAATGGAGTTTTATCATTATTGAGGGATATTGATAAAACGATTCGATTATGTGAAGCGCATGAGTGAAGCTATCACAAAAGAATGAAATGAGTGAATATGAAATTGTTTTAACCGATGACGTAGTTATGATTGATTCCCGAAATTTATGGGATTTAAAGAAAATCTTAAGTAATAAGATTTGGTTCTTCGGCGATCAGGATCTTCTTTGATTTAATGCGACAATTTGTTTCGATTTCTTTATCGGATATTTCACTATAAATCCACTTCTTCGTTTTCCTTTTTTTTTTTTCACAATTCACATCTTCTATTCTTTCTCCCTTGATTCATACTTTAAAGTATTCTTTAAAATGCTCCATCCCGTTCTGATTCTTGATATACTTCTAACTTTCATATCTTTCATTCTTCTCTTTCATCTGCCGCCAGAAGAATCTATTCACTTTTATGATTTCCTTGGAATTATAATGTTTCTAATTCTTCCATGTCTTTACGTTGCAATACGTATTGATATACACGGTTTGTAGTTTCTGAGTGATTGCTGGGTTTTATATCTTCCCTTATACTTCGATGTCCTTGCTTTTGTTTTCTATAATCATTATCATCCACAGTTAATACTCTCTTCCATTTACTGCGATTTATACTCCAATTTCTATTTCGGAGCTTCATTCTTTTTCTTTTCCTCCTTTTCAACTAAGCATCTTTTGTAATGGTCCAGAATTCGTAGGTGTGAAATTCGAAATGAATATAGTTAATGTCCTAAGAGAGAATTGGTAATGGCACGATTTTTGATTTGTCAAATTACCAGAATATCCTGGAAAAGACCGAATCATCAAGAGAATATTCTCTTGATATGTTTAGAGATTAGATAGATTGTAAGAGCCGTGTAACATGGCACATGATGATGGTACTGTGAATCATCACATTCCATTAGAAACGCAGCATGACTTACTGTAATATAATGAAGTTGATCAAGTTTCATTATATTATACTAATTCACGCATCAGTTCCCAACACTGCTTCAAAACATTCATATTTTAAACTTGAAGATTTCAGAATTTAGAACTAACACAGTTTCTTTTATGTTGTAACGCAGATATTACGGGGAGATAGATGATTGCAGATAGGAATAGTTGTGAAAATATCTTTAGAAATATGGAGAATATGTATAGCGGAAAATATGAAGATATCTTATAATATCTAAGATAAGATGATGATGAATAATATCATCTGAAAAAGTTTAGAATAAGGAGTAGGGTTCATACTGACGGTTTCAACAGACACTGAATCATTTGCATTATTTGAAGGCAGGTTCATTCCTTGTATTTGTTCTTTGTTTCCTTCACGGTTAGCTCAATCCATTTTTCAACACTAAATTTTCTATCGAGCGTTCCTAACATTTCCTTCTTTATCATCAAACTTTTGGCCATTTAGGTCATCTAAAATTTTACTGTTTCCTCTGCATTTAATGCAGTCATATCTGAATCGTCGATTATCAATCCGAGGTGTTTTTGGGCGAATTGTGTTTTTAGATGATTAAACGCTTATGATAGTATGGTGGAATATAAAAGGTTTTCCGATAACGATGACGCAAGGACAAGGTGTATATATCGAGGTTATAATAAGACTGGTCTTACTGAGAAGTCGAAGTTAATTTGCTGGAGCTGTGACAAAATTGGCTAATTTGGAAAGGGATTGTAAAGTTATTTTGGGTAATAATAACACTAAAGGAATTAACACTGCTACGTTGACTCAGTTTCCGAGAGTTTTTAGTTGCATAACTATATGCAAAAATCTTTTCTTCCGTAGATGAAGTGCGATTAGTTCAATTTCTCGATTGAGGGATTTTCAAAAATCATGAAAGATTTAAACGCAAATTGTAACTGTCGAGGTATAAATGAGGTTTAAGATGAAATCAAGTGGCAAGCTTGAAGAATTATTTAGTTTCATATGTTATAATCAATATTTTAATTTAATTCATTTTAATTGTCCAAAGTTAGCAGTCCAATAGTCCGATGGTTCAATGATTCATATATATAATTTAATATATAATATTCGAATTAAATAATACGTATCGTGACCCGTGTACCGGTCTCGGTGTCGATCACAACTCAAAGTATATATATATTTTGGAATCAACTCCGACCCTGTATAGCCAACTCCCACCTTCACATATAGAGTGTCTACGGTTGTTCCGAAATATATATATAGATGGGTCGATATGATAAGTCGAAACCTTGCATACGTGTCCCGTTATTTAAAGTGCGTAAATGTAAATAACAGAAATTAAATGACGATAAAAAAAATTGCGACAATGTAAATTGCGATAATTAAATTGCGATAAATTAAATGTTAATCAGTTAGCTAGGATCAGTTAGCTGGAACAGTTAGCGTGGATTCTTAACAATATTTCAATTAATTAGTTCGTTTGTTTCTAACAAATTTTATTTATCCAATGTTTTCTTCATTATGCCACTTGTTGGATTATGATAGGTCAAAATCCAAATATGAAATTTGAACAGAATTGGTTATTCTGTTGTGAACAGATACGTATATCGGTGATTGTAAATAGGATAATAGATGATCGTTGAATCGGATTCGAAGAATGTACAATGTAACTTGTTAATGTGAAATCTAAATATTCCTCGGGTACTACCCACCCGTTAAAATATTTTCATCATTAACAGTTTATACGAAAGAATTTTTAATTACGATCTTTATGAAAATATACTTGCATATATATTTTCTTCAGATGTAATTATGGATTTAATGAGTCAATAAGATTTTATACTCATTTGATTTACTGTTAGCACTTGATTACATGATCTCTAAAACATTAAAGATTACATAATTACCATGTCAACGAAGTTATAAATGAGATAGAACGATAAGTAAAGCAAAGATAATCGATATAGAATGATATGTAAAACGAAGATCATACTCGAAGTACAGATAGTGATATTGAGGTGAGTGATGTTGATATCCGAGGTACAAATTGTGATGTTGAGGTTTACGACGCGGTTGTGGTTGAGGGTGATATGGGTATTGTCGGTGTTGATGATGGTGGTACGGATTATGCTGCTGGTGCTGCTGCTGGTGTTTGTAACCTTCGCACCGTATTCTCCAAAGCCGTCACGCGAGCGCGAAGTTCGTTAACTTCTGCTAGTACACCGGGATGATTGGTGGTTGGAGTGAGCAAATGAACAAGATCTGAAATATGAGATAGTATATAATCATGACGAGATACTCTAGAAATGAGAGTGAAAATGGTTTCTCGAACAGGTTCGCCAGTAAGTGCTTCAGGTTCATCGCCAAGAGGGCAATTTGGTGGATGGAAGGGATCACCCTCTTCATGTCTCCAGTGACTTAGTATATTACGAACCCACCCCCAATTCATCCAGAATAGATGATGGGAGATTGGTTGATCCATTCCGGTGATGCTGCCTTCGGAGCTTGAATGAAAATCCATATCGGCATAGCTGTCATAATCTGAGGAATTTGAACTAGATGCGGAATCCATCTTGTATAATCGGAAAAATGAATTTTTGGTATGAAATAGATTATAGAAGTTAGATTTGGTACTCTTCTATACATACTTTACATATGTATATATAATACCAAAATCCCGTAAATTACGGAGAATCTTTGAAAAGATGTCAACTAAAGTCCAAAGTAACAGATATGCTAAAATATGAATTTTGTCTATACACTATCGATGCACTAAATGCAGTAAGACGTGTCTAGACTTAAGAATGATAAGCAGAAAATTTCCTAAGGATGATAAGCAGATGGTTTCCAACTAGATATGATAAGCAAAACTTTTGACATATAGACACGGTCAAAGTCCAGACTCATTAATGTATTTTAACAACTACTAGTCAGACACACTAATGCAAGACCTGGTTCGCTAAGACCAACGCTCTGATACCACCTGTAAAAACCCGTCCTTATCCATCCGAATGATATCTTCAACAGTTGGTCCCATTGCGTTGATCGAATCCTAATAATGTCCTTAACATGAGCTTATGCACAGCGGAAGACTTAATTCGTACCTGAGAATAACATACTTTAAAACGTCAACATAAAGTTGGTGAGATATATAGGTTTAATGCTAGCAGCGTAATAACAATGGACCACAAGATTTAATATATAAACATTTAATAAAAATATTCTAAGTGGTTGAGCACTTGGTAACCATACTTAACAATTAATCACGTCGCATATTCCCTTTATTATGAAATCTTACTACACTGTACCAAGTGTAGTCACGAAACGAAGTACTGTGCAACCGTTGAATACTGATGTCAAAGCAGAGGGGTATAAAATACTATTAAATTTTAGCAGAAAATACTATTAAATACGATACAATTTTACACAAGATATTTATTTATTTATAGAATGGATATACTTAAACCTTGCTACAACACTTATAGGCAGTGTACCTAATCGTACAGTAGTGTAGTTTTTAGTAAGTCCGGTTCGTTCCACAGGGAAATCTTTAAACAAAGCTCAACGCTATATTAGTTTACTTTTATAAAAATACAAATATATATAAGTGATATTATTATTATAAAGGGGGGTTTTTACCGTTTAATGACCGGCTTGTCGATTTTAAAACTTTAGTCGCAGTTAAAACCTAATGTAAAATATAAAATAAATACAAGACTTTAAATTAAAGGGTAAAGTAAATAACGATAATGAAATTGCGAATAATAAAAATGCGATAAAATTAAATTGCGATAATTAAAAGTACGATAATTAAAAGTGCGATTAAATAAAATAACAATAAATAAAAGTGCGATAATTAGAAGTGCAATTAAATATAAAATAAAGGAAATTAAATATGAAATAAAAGAATTATGCTTATTTAAACTTCCGTAATCATGATGTTTGACGTGTTGATTTTAGTTTTATGCCCTTGGGTTAATTGTCCTTTGTCCTGGATTATTCAATATGTCCGTCTGGTTTTTGTCCATAACAGTCCATCAGTCATAAATATAAATTGCAAGTGTCCTTGACAAATTATTATTATACCCGAAGTTAAATATTCCAACTAATTGGGGATTCGAATTGTAACAAGGTTTTAATACTTTGTTTAATGAATACACCAGGTTATCGACTGCGTGTAAACCAAGGTTTTACTACTTTGTTAACAATTACACCAATTACCCTTGAATGTAATTTCACCCTTGTTTTAATTATTCTAGTGGCTATTAATCCATTCCCGTGTCCGATTAAATGAACGATTATTCGTACATATAAATACCCCGCCCATCGTGTCCGATCGAGTGTATATGGTAATTTATAGGGACGCCCAATTGTAAATCTTTATATTAACATTAACAAACTTTCATTTAGTTAAACAAATATAAAGCCCATTAATAGCCCATAGTCTAGTTTCCACAAGTGTCGTTCTTTTGTCCAAACCCCAATTATGGTACAAAGCCCAATTACCCAATTTTAGTAATTAGCCCAACATCATGATTACTTCGTTTTAAATAAGCATAATAATAACTTAGCTACGAGACATTAATATAAAAAGGTTGAACATAACTTACAATGATTAAAAATAGCGTAGCGTTACACGGACAGAATTTCGACTTACACTCTTACAACATTCGCTAACATACCCTTATTATTAGAATTATAATTAAAATTAAAATATAAATTATAAATATAAATATATTTACGTATGAAGAGGAAGAGAAAAAGATGATTAAAACTCGGCACAAAACTGGCTTTATATAGGACCTGACCAGCAATCTCACTCCATGCGACTCGCATGGATTTGTGCTTCTGGCCATGCGAGTCGCATGGCCACCCTGGATCCAGCCAAATGGATTTGTTTTCTTCTTGCCGACGTAATATAATAATAATAATATATATAATATATAATTATATATAATTATATATATATATTATATTATATTCTTGTGCATAGTAGACTAGATATTTTTGGTCCGTTGCATCGGGCGTTTCTTCTTGGCTCAGGTCCCGGTTCCAGATTTTCGGACGTCTTCGCGTATTATTTTATATCGCGTACTTTGCGTCTTGTAACTTGTACTCTTGTCATTTTGAGACGTTCCTCATCAATATTTTGAACCTTTTTAGTTGTATCTTGTACTTTTTAGCTCTGTGGACCTTTTTGTCTTCAATTTGTCGAATCTGCCTTTTGTCTTCACCTTTTATTATTTAAACGAATATATCTTGTAAATAGAACAATTGCAACTAAAAGCTTGTCTTTCTTGAGGAATAATGCTATGAAATATATGTTCGTTTTTAGCATTATCAAATATTCCCACACTTGAGCGTTGCTTGTCCTCAAGCAATATTGTCTTGAAATACTAGAATCACTTCTTTATTCTTCACACTTTGTACATCAGTGATTTCTATACGGCGGTATAAACAATGGAAGTAACGATATGGTTTACAGTCCCACATGACTATAAAAATTTAGATCCATTAAGGAAATTGGATCTTTATGAAAACATTTGATCTTTTAAAAATTAAATCTAGTTTTTACCCTAGATAAGTTTTCCGGAATAACCCTTTACCGGTGTTTGCAAAATATTTTTGTGGGTTTGGTGGGTTTCAGATTTGAAAATTTTAGCTCAAAACTTGCGGTTTTGTGTCACCCACTTGCTAACCTTGTATTTGGAAAGCAACACGTCCAGTTTACTTGTCCCGTATATTACCTTTCGGCAAACTACTGTCCGGTTGTAAAGGAAAGCGTTGAACAAGCAACTGTTAAGGCAATGTCCCGTGACATGCTTTTGATTATGGTTTATAACGTGTCGGACGCAATTACTATCCTTGGTAGGAGCAATAGCAAAGCTCACCCTTATAATTTGTCGGTTTGGCACAAAGTCCTGTCTTTGACCATGTTATGCAACCACCGTTCTTACGGTTGACACCCGATTTAGTTCAGGTGACCTAATGAATTCCAGGTGAATTCCTAGGATTTTACGTTCAATGGTAATGAACGCATTGAAAATAGGGTTTTTAGAAAACAAATCGGTTTGTAATTTTGATCAAAATATTTTCTCGTTCAAGCTCGAGTTTAGATATCATTGAATTCCATGAGTTTGAATTCTCAATCTTTAAGGTCAATCTCAAGGATTGAGTAATATCAGTCTTAAAAGCTGATTTTTAATCTTTAAGGAGATTATCCTTTCTGGGGATCTGATTCATTAGTCTTATCCAGCTAATTTGCATGGTGCCCCCCCATTGTACGAGATAAATCCTTCTCATGGTTAGGATAAATCTGACCACTTGGCGACCCTGTTTAATGCTGAGGTCCGTGGATTTCCAGCTGATTTTAGTGATGACTTTTCTAGATTTTTCGTCAACCTACAGCTGGTCTGGACGACAACTTCATGACCTAAATCAAGAAGCGCGTGTCTTTTTCGGAAGACTTTACTTCCTTTTAGTGATGGAATTGATTCATCGTGTAGATCCATCTCTTCTTTTCTTTCATTGGGTAAAACAGTTTAGTTTAGTCCAAAGCAAAAGTATTTTCAGTTATTTGTTACAGATATATGTGACATATGTTTAAGATAACTTGGTAAATTTTCCCACACTTGGCTTTTTATTTTTCTTTTTATCGTCCTCTATTCCATTTTAAATGAATTTTAACATTTTCGTTTGTTTCTCAATTTATGTCCTTTCCGAGGTAACAATAATTTCGGTGTTAAAACCTAGTTTTATCGTTCATAAATATGTATAAACATGATTTGAATTCATTTAATTAAAAATTTTGAAAAATTTTACTAGAATTGGGTAGTCAGTATATAAGACTAGGGCTGTTCTTTTTTATCAGAGAGCACTAGATTCTAATACAACTACTGCTTTACTAGTATTTTTAATAGTAACCAAGTGTTTAATATAAAAATTTTAAAATCCGAAAGAATTTAACCCCTTCCCACACTTAAGATCTTGCAATGCCCTCATTTGCAAGAAATCAGTAACAATTTAAATTATTGAGGGTGATTAGTGTGAAAATGATTAAATTTTTACCAAAGTTTCCAAATATATTGGCGTTTGTTTGCTGAATGATAAATGGTGCACGTCATTTGTTCATTCCGTCTTGTTGTTATTTCACATACATTTTGCATCATTGTCGTCAAAATTACTTGCTTTTGCTGAACTTAATGCCAGTCTTTGAAAATGCGTTGTTTTACCCTGTTTTGTGCATAAAATAGAATACATACAATACAAATATAATCATACATGCAATTTGAAATGGAACTTTGGCATCCCACTTTCAAACTATAAGAAAAATATTAGTACACAATAATAATAAGAATATCAAACATTACATAAACGTAATAAAATGTTAAGTGTTTAAAATAAAAATAAAAATTACCAACTTATCTCTACTGATCAGGAGGTGGGTTAGGAGGATAATTAGGATAGGGATCCCAATTCATGTTCGCGTCCGGGTTCCATGGCTGATTATAGGTGAACTGGTATGCTGCGTCATAATCATATGAATCATAGGGTGGTCTCATTTCTGGCTGATGTGCGGGATAGTATGCGGGTCGGGTCGGATAATACATCTCGCCAGGCTGCAACTGGCTTATAATTTGGCGCTGATGATAATCCCATCGGCCATGCTCTCGTTGTCGGGAATGCTCGTAGTCATTCCGACGTTGCCATGCCTCGTACTGCATATGCCTATCATAGTTCGTCATGTATTCATCCTCCATACGAACGCCTAAATCAAGAGCAGTCTCCCGAACAACTCCTATAATGTTGTTCGCATCCTCCATCTCGTCATCCGAACCTCTTTCTACCTGTCGCTGAGGTCCCTCGTATCGATATACCCGACCACGTCTCATTAATAATACCCTTGCACCGTGATAAAGGTTTGAACTTATAGTTTCACCTCCGTCCTCTATTTCGTTCATTGGACCCCCTTGGTGCTTATCTACACCTAAATACTCTCCAATGAGAGTAATGAAAATACCACCACCTATAATACTCCCAGATTTCATCCCCGAAACTACATTAGCGAGATAATAACCAACACAATAGGGAATGTTAACGAAACTCCTCGGGTCTCTAATACACTTGAGGTAGAACAAATCGTTTACGGTCAATTTCTCCTTATTTCTTCCCCTTTGTGTAATTGTGTTTGCTAAGAATCTATGAATCACCCGGAGTTCAGCTCTGTCTATATCTAAGTATGTATGATTTCCACTGGCGTGAAATTCATTAAAGTGGGACATACGCCTCCAGACAGCGTTAATATCAAATTCCCTATCTACCCTTTCTCCTTGGGCAATCAAGCTATTACAGTCGGGGCTCAAAAGTTCAGCAGGGGTGTAAATCTGTAAGGCCCTAGCTAAATCTATCATGGACATTCTGTACATGCGTCCACCTAACAGAAATCTAATAAAGCTTCTATCATCTATTCTCCTAACATCACTGTTTAACTTAATAGTACTAAGTAATTCTATACACCATTCCCTATATATGGTTCTACGAATGGAAAATAGGCGCATCCAATCGTTAAACTGAGAATTACCATACCTTTGCACCAATAATTCCCGAATCGGTTCGGCAAGGTCAACTGTTTCCAAAGGTACCCAGTCAATTGCCCTTGGCATTTCAACAACCTTAAAGTAGAGAATGTGCATGTTCTTTTGATAATCTGGATACTCTATCCAACATCGATCAAATCTCAGATTTGGGTGTAACTGATCTTCATTAATGTCTAAGCTCAGAATCCTTTGATGTGGAGCGAATTGACGAAACTGATTCATGAATAACTGATCTTGATCGTGATATGGAATATGTTGCTCCTCCTGTTCTTCTTCTTCTTGTTGCATATGCTGTTCTTGTTCATGAAACATTTCCGGTTCGGGCTCTGGTTGCCTGGACGATGATGCACCTGAACCTCCAGTATCGGCTTTCTGTAAAACACATTAAACACAAAATTTGTGCATCCAAATATGCATTAGTGTTAGCAAAATAATAACTTGAAACAATTATGATGACATGTTCAATTCATAACATATTTTATACATATTTTCCTAAAAATAACAATTATATACTTTTACATACGAAAATGTGTACAATGTTTTATCACATTTAAACTCTTAAACATGTCAACAATAATTATTATAACAATTAAACACTTGTTACATGGCATTCAAATCAAACTAGTGCTCATTTTCATATTTTTGTCAAGTCTACACTTTGTCAAATAAGCATATACGAAAAATGTACATCAAGTTCATAAGCATTTATCTCAAATAACATGCCAAAATAATCACTACTAGCAATGAAACAAGTTTCAAATGGCCTTTATATCAAACTATCCAAGTTCATGAATTTTTAGACTTAAAAAGTCTACTTTAATTCTCAAAAACATGTTTAGGCTCAAAGTTTGGATCAATTAACTACCTAAACATGTTACACTACTTAATTTAGCAACAATTCATGACAAAAATCGGCCATAACCTGTTTATATCAAAAAGCCCCAAATTGCTCAAGAACACAAACCCTAGATTCTTAAAAATTTGAAGTTTTTAGCTTCAATTCATGTTAAATAGCTTCTATCTAGGATATACATGCATAATATAACAACAATTTAGCTCTAATTACACCTAAATTTAACAAAATCAAAATATAAATTTTCTAGCTCAAGAACACAAAAATTCGAATTTAAAGAGATTAGGGGTGAAATCTTTACCTTTCTCCTGAAGGGGTTGAGACTACTGAATCTAGGCATGATTATTGTGAAGTTTTGCAAGAAATTTGATGAAAAATGATGAATTTTTGAGAGGGTTTTGTAGATGGTTCGTGTTTGTGTATGTGTGTTTGTGAAAAAGAGCAGCTCGGCTGAATATTTGATCCTGTCCAGTTTTTAACAGCCATGCGAGTCGCATGGTTTCATGCCCATCCCCATGCGACTCGCATGGGGTTAAATTCCAGTTATATTTTTTTTTTTTTTTTTTTTTTTTTTTTTTATAAAATCTTATACTTTTAAAACATAAATAAATAAAATTTTAAAAATTTTGTTTCTTTTTAGGACGAGGTCGTTTCGGGACGATGCCCTAGTCCGTCCTTCGACAAAATTTTAAAATTTGTCAATTTCAAGCAATTGTTTTAAAAGCTTAGATTTTTGGGTTTTTTAATGTTTTTGGCATACTTTAAATCAATAAGATTAAAAATAATGATAATAAAAGTTCTCGTCCCTCCCTCGGGTAAAGCAATTTCGGTTCAAAGACCTAGTCTTCAACTTACGACGAATTTTAAAAATCATATTTTTAACTTAATGAGATAAAGTAAATTTTTGTTTTTAAATTCACACAACTTAAATATAAAATTCAAAATTAATAATAAAAAAAATCACACCAAACTTAAAATTTTAAATGCATAAAATTAAAAATTCATATTTTAAAAATTCACACCAGACTTAATTTAAAAATTCATATTATAAATTCACACCAAACTTATATAAATTTTTCAAATATTTACAATTTTAAATATATTGTTTTTACAAAGTTTACAATATTAACTTAAGATTTAAATATTAATTTTAAAAACATGGTAAAAATAAATTTAAAAATCTTTTTGTCTTTTTATCCCACTTTTATCAATCAAATATTATCAAAAATATGCGCCCCTCTTTTCGGTAAAGTAATTTCGGTTCCAAGACCTAATTTAACTCATGACGAATTTTTGAAATATTTTGGTTTGATTGTTTAAAGATATTTATACCTTAAGAATAAACGTTAAATTTCGCAGTGATGTAATAAATTTTTGAACGATATCAATAATTTCGGTCGCCAAACCTAATTTTATTTAATACCAATTTAATACTTTTTAGCGAACAAATTAGCGTTTATTATCAAAAGGTTAAAAATAAAAATAAAAATAAAAACTGTACAGACATACCTGTGAAATAGATTTCTTAGTTATATGATCTATTATATTCATAAGATAGTCGGTTTAATTGATTTTCCATGGCTGCATAGGCGTAACCTCGAGCATTCATTGTCTTTTCTTCTAAACATATGAACGGTCCGTCTCTGCATAAAGTAACAAATTCGGTATTTGAATAGGTTTGATTATTTGAACATTTACCTCCATGTGACCATTTTCCGCATTTGTGACATCGTTCTAGGTGTCGTGCTCTTCTTTTCGCTGCGGATTTTGATTTTCCTTTACCAAATTGTAACTTATTATCTTCGCATCTGGATCCTTTTCTAACTCCGTCCATTCTTTCTCTGATTACTGATACTAATTCACTCGGTAGTATGTCATTATTACGTTTAGTGATCAAAGCGTGTAGCATTAGACCATGGTTTAATTCACAGGCAGTCTTCATTTCGTAAAAACCTAAAAAAAATAAAAATTCAGAATGGGGGGAGAAGACTAGTTCTTTAGGGTCTGCTAGGGAAAGACCATACGTGTTCCATTTTCGAGAACTACACGAAAACAGACAATCTAACTCTAACAGAAATATATATTATCCTTTAAAGACTTGATTCTCCCCACACTTAGTTAGCTGTGGTGTCGAAATTGTGAGTAACTTCGTTGTCGACTTCCATCGGACCATGTATGTAATGTTTAACTCTGTGACCATTAACTTTAAATTCAATCCCATTTGAATTTATTAATTCTATCGTTCCGTATGGGAAAACTCTTTTGACTATGAATGGTCCAGACCATCTTGATTTCAATTTTCCAGGAAATAGCTTGAATCGTGAATTGAAAAGAAGAACTCTGTCTCCTTCTTTGAATTCTTTTGAACTTCTGATTCTTTTATCATGCCATTTCTTCGTTCTTTCTTTATAGATTAACGAATTTTCGTATGCTTCATGTCTTAATTCTTCTAATTCGTTTAGTTGACTTAATCGTAGACGTCCGGCTTCATGTAAATCAAGATTACATGTCTTCAAAGCCCAAAATGCTTTGTGTTCAATTTCTACTGGAAGATGACATGCTTTTCCATAAACAAGTCTAAAAGGTGTGGTTCCAATTGGAGTTTTGTAGGCTGTTCTAAAAGCCCAGAGTGCATCCTCCAATTTAATGGACCATTCCTTCGGATTTGATCCTACGGTTTTCTCTAGAATACGTTTTAAAGCTCGGTTGGTATTTTCAACTTGTCCACTTGTTTTTGGATGATATGCGGTGGAGATTTTATGAGTTACCCCATATCTTTTAAGAACTTTCTCAAGTTGATTGTTACAGAAATGAGTACCCCGATCACTTATTAAAGCTTTCGGTGTTCCAAACCTTGCAAAAAGACGTTTTAAAAAGTTTACTACAACTCGTGCATCGTTAGTTGGGAGAGCTTGTGCTTCCGCCCATTTAGATACATAATCAATGGCTACGAGTATATATAGATTATTATGAGATTTTGGAAATGGACCCATAAAGTCAATACCCCAAATGTCAAATACTTCACATACTTGGATGACATTTTGTGGCATTTCATCACGTTGACTTATTTTTCCGGCCCTTTGACATGCATCACAGGATTTGCAAAGAAGGTGTGCGTCTTTGTAAATTGTAGGCCAATAGAATCCAGCTTCATAAACTTTTCTTGCTGTTAGTTGAGGCCCATAATGCCCTCCTGTTGGTCCTGTGTGACAATGGTTTAATATTTTACTAGCTTCATCTCCAAATACACATCGGCGTATTATTCCATCGGGACAACTTTTAAACAGATGTGGATCTTCCCAGAAATAGTGTTTTATATCACTGAAGAATTTCTTTCGTCTTTGGTACGATAATCCTTTTTCAAGGAATCCACAAACTAAGTAGTTTGCATAGTCTGCAAACCATGGGATTTCTTTATAATCTATTTTCAATAGATATTCATCAGGAAAGTTGTCTTGTATGGCCGATTCATTCAGAACTTCTAATTCGGGATTTTCAAGACGAGAAAGATGATCAGCGGCGAGATTTTCTGCTCCTTTTTTATCTCGGATTTCAATATCAAACTCTTGTAAGAGTAAGATCCAACGGATTAATCTTGGTTTAGCATCTTGTTTTGAAAATAGGTATCTAAGAGCAGAATGGTCGGTATAGACCACCGTTTTTGCTAGAACGAGATATGATCGAAATTTGTCAAAAGCAAAGACAATAGCAAGGAGTTCTTTTTCAGTAGTTGTATAGTTCGTTTGTGCTCCTTGTAACGTCTTACTAGCATAATATATAGGTTGAAATCGTTTTTCAATCCTTTGTCCTAATACGGCTCCCATTGCAAAATCACTTGCATCGCACATTAGTTCAAATGGTAGATTCCAATTTGGTGTTATCATGATCGGTGCATTAGTGAGTTTTTCTTTAAGAATATTAAAAGATTTGATACATTCATCTGAAAAGATGAATGGCGCATCCTTTTCTAGGAGTTTATTCATAGGAGTGGCAATTTTAGAAAAATCTTTTATGAAACGTCGGTAAAAACCGGCATGCCCTAGAAAACTCCTAACTCCTCTAACATTGGTGGGATGTGGAAGTTTAGCAATTACATCTACTTTAGCTCTATCCACTTCAATTCCTTCTTTTGAAATTTTATGTCCAAGAACGATGCCTTCTTTAACCATGAAATGGCATTTCTCCCAATTAAGTACTAGATTTGATTTTTCGCATCTAATTAGCATTCGTTCCAGATTAACTAGACATGATTTAAATGTATCACCGAAGACTGAAAAGTCATCCATGAATACTTCCATGCATTCTTCTATCATGTCGTGAAAAATCGCCATCATACACCTTTGAAAGGTTGCAGGGGCGTTACAAAGTCCAAATGGCATGCGTTTGTAAGCAAAAGTACCATAAGGGCACGTGAATGTGGTTTTCTCTTGGTCTTCGGGTGCTATTGGAATTTGAAAATATCCGGAAAATCCATCTAGAAAACAATAGTAACTATTTCCGGCTAATCTTTCCAACATTTGATCTATGAAAGGTAAGGGAAAGTGATCTTTTCTGGTGGCGTCATTTAATTTTCTATAATCAATACATACACGCCATCCTGTTACAGTCCTAGTAGGAATAAGCTCATTTTTCTCATTTGTAATGACAGTCATGCCACCCTTCTTAGGCACGCATTGAACTGGGCTTACCCATGGACTATCAGAAATTGGATATATCAAACCTGCATCTAGCAGTTTAATAATCTCTTTCTTAACTACATCTTGCATATTAGGATTTAGTCTTCGTTGGCGTTGCACATACGTTTTATGACCTTCTTCCATAAGGATTTTATGTGTGCAATACGAAGGACTTATTCCTTTAATATCATGAATCTTCCATGCAATGGCTGGTTTATGAGCTTTCAACACAGAAATGAGTTGTGATTTCTCATTTTCAGTAAGAGAAGACGATATTATTACAGGTAATTCAGATTCACCATGTAAATAAGCGTATTCCAAATGGTTTGGAAGTGGCTTTAACTCTAATTTCGGAGGTTCTTCTATCGATGATTTATATCGATATCTGTCTTCTTCTTTTAGCATTTGAATTTCTTCTGTTGTTGGTTCATATCCATTAGCTATAAGTGTAGCTAACATTTCAGCTTCATCAATTGGTTCATTACCTTCTCCTAAAGAACATTCTCCTGTTCCTTGTAATTCTGGAAATTCTTCTAATAATTCTGAATGTGCATCTATAGTTTGAATATAATAACATGTATCATCTGCAGATTGTGGTTGTTGCATTGCTCTATCAACTGAAAAGGTAACACTCTCATCCTCTATACTTAGGGTCAGTTTCTTACCGAACACGTCTATCATTGCTTTAGCCGTGTTTAAGAATGGTCTTCCTAATATGAGAGGAACTTGAGAATCTTCTTCCATGTCCAAAACAACAAAATCTACTGGAAATACTAAAGTACCAACTTTAACTAGCATGTTTTCCATTATCCCTCTAGGATATTTTATTGATCTATCGGCTAGTTGTATGCTTATTCTGGTTGGTTTCAATTCTCCAAGATCTAGTTTAGCGTATAGTGAATACGGCATTAGATTTATACTAGCACCTAAATCTGCTAATGCTTCTATTGAACTAAGACTACCCAGAAAACATGGAATTGTGAAACTTCCTGGATCAGATAGTTTTTCTGGTATCTTATTCAACAGCACTGCTGAACAATTAGCATTCATAGTTACAGCCGAGAGTTCTTCCATTTTCTTTCTATTCGTGATTAGATCTTTCAAGAATTTAGCATACCTTGGCATTCCTGAAATCACATCAATGAAAGGAAGATTTACAATTATCTGTTTAAACATATCCAAGAATTTGGATTGCTCGGCTTCAAGTTTTTCTTTCTTCATTTTACTCGGGTAAGGAAGTGGTGGTTGGTATGGTTTAACATAAGGTTTATCCTTAACTGTGTTATCTTCATTAACCTTTTCAACTACCGGTTCTTTTTCCTTATCTTGATCAGGTTGTGGTTCTTGTGGAGTAGGAATAGTTTCATCAGAAGTTACAGGTATTTCAGGTGGTTTAAGTGTTGTACCACTTCTTGTAGTAATAGCTTTAGCTGTTTCATTCCGGGGGTTAGCATTTGTATCACTAGGTAGACTTCCCGGTTTTCTTTCACCTATTAACCTTGCTAGGTTACTTACTTCTTGTTCCAGATTTTGAATAGAAGCTTGTTGATTTCTAAATGCTTGAGCATTTTGTTCATTGGTTTGTTTTTGAGATGTGAAAAACTGCGTTTGAGTTTCAACTAGCTTCGTCATCATATCTTCTAAATTCGGCTTTTTATCATCGGTTTGTTGTGGTGGTTTGTTTTGAAAATTCGGTCTTTGCTGATTGTAAGTATTATTGGATACTTGTTGATTGCTAGGACCTTGTTGGTTGTTGTATGGAATATTTCGGTTATAATTCTGGTTTTGATTGTAAATCGGTCTTGGTGGTTGATAATTATTCTGATAATTATTTCCAGGCCTTTGGTTTATGTATGAAATATTCTCTCTTTGTTCCATTGTTAATTCAATACTGAGACAATCTTTTGTCAAATGTGGTCCTCCACACTGCTCACAACTAATTCGTATTGAGTGAATATCCTTAGTCATCTTTTCCATTCGTCTCTCGAAAGCATCTATCTTTGCCGAAATGGAATCTAAGTCATGGCTAGAATCGGCTCTAGCTGCTTTAGATGATCTAATGATATCTTTTTCTTGGTGCCACTCATGTGAGTGGGAAGCAGTATTATCAATAATTTTGTAAGCATCAGTTTCGGTTTTCTTCATAATAGAACCACCAGCTGCTATATCTATGTCTTTTCTTGTAGTGATGTCGCATCCTCGGTAAAATATTTGTACTATTTGACAGGTGTCTAAACCATGTTGCGGACATCCTCTTAACAACTTTCCATATCTTGTCCACGCCTCATATAGAGTTTCATTTGGCTTCTGTGTGAACGTAACAATTTCTGCTTGAAGTCTTACGGCTTTTGATGCAGGAAAGAATTGTTTAAGAAATTTATCAATTAAAACGTCCCATGTATCGATCGCCCCTTCAGGTAACGATTCCAACCAATCTTTGGCTTCTCCCTTTAAAGTCTAGGGAAATAACATGAGATATATCTGTTCATCCTCCACTTCTCGTATTTTAAATAGTGTGCAGATTCTATTAAAGGTACGTAGATGTTCATTTGGATCTTCCTTCGGCGCACCACTAAATTGGCATTGATTAGTCACCATGTGTAGAATTTGTCCTTTGATTTCATAATCTGGCGCATTAATGTCTGGATGAGTAATTGCGTGACCTTGGCCAGTGCGTTTAGCTCTCATTCGGTCTTCCATACTTAAAGGTTCCAGATTCTCCATAATTGAATTTGTTGACTCGGTATCACTAGATGATTCTGATTTAATAGTTCGTTCCTCAACAATCTCTGTTTGAATGATTGGTGGTTCCGGAGGAAAGTTTAATGGTTCAGGATCTATGAACCGTTCCTGAATATTCTCTGGATTCTCAATTGTGAGGTTGGGTTCAAAAAATGGATTATCGGAAATTTGAACTGAAGTACTTGGTCGACTGGATGACGATTCTAAAGAAAAATCAACGGCGGTTATATTTGTTAAACGATGTCTTGATCTAGTTACAGGTGGTGAACGTACAAAAGGTGATGATCGTCTTGCTCGGTGCATTCACTGAATATCCTATTAGTTTTTTAAAAGGAAAGAAAAATTATAATAAGTTATCCAATCAATAGACTTTTCTGATTTTGCCCACATTTCGAATAGCCAAAAGATGCAGCAGAGGGGCAGGATTCGTTTGGTCTCAATATAATTGAGGACTGTTTGGCTCCAATAACCCGGTCCACGTACAAATCCAACTATTACTACGAACCAGAAAATTTTGATGTCTATTAATTTAACCACTCAAAATAAATTTTCGTAATTTTAAGAAATTTAGATAAGAAGTAGAAAAAAAATTCTAAGTCCTAAAAACTAGAATAGCGAGAAATAAGAGAGAAAAAGAGTTCGTCGAAAAAGGTCGAAAAAGAAAAAAAATGGTTGAAAAATAAAAGGTGACGGAAAAATAAAAGAAACTTATAAAAACTTAAAAATACTTAACTAACCTAACCTTATTACTACAACTAACTTAAAATTATAATCGCAAATTGAAATTACTAATTGGAATGATAATTGATACATAGTAAACGGTCTAAAAATATTAAAGCTTACAGGAAAAACTAAATCCCAAATGGAAATAACTTAAAAAGAAACTAAAACTTAAAAAGGCGTCGCAAAATTCTAAAGCACCTAAATCTTAGTCTAAAGAAAAAGCACTTAAGGAATTCTATGGCAAAACCTAAAAATCTAGGAGTAAAAATAACTATAGCAAAAACTAATTTTAAAATTAATTATGAGCTAAAAATACAAATATTACGCTACAACGATTAAAAAGGGACAAAATATTAAAAGAAATAAAAAGTGATAAAAAAAAATACAATTTTTATTAAAATATTATTTTTATATTAATTATATTAAAGTATTAAGTGTTAAATATAATAAAACTAATTAAAAGTAATTAATTAAACTAAAAACTTAATTAATAATAATAAAATCAAATTAGGGTTTAATAATAATAATATATTATACTCCGTAATAAATGCGTTATTAGGGTTTGTTTGTGGCCCTGTCAGACCCCTCATGCGACTCGCATGGGGTTTAGTTGAATTATCATGCGACTCGCATGGTGTTCGGATCCAGGCCAAAAGTTGGGCTGCTACAGTACCTTGGCCCGATTACTTATTATTTTTTTTTTTTTTCTGTTTTTCTAAATAAATAAAAGATTTTAAAATAAAACTTATATTTTTATAAACTAAAATAGAAATAAGGAAACTTATAAAACTTAAATATTTACAAAATCTTAAAAATACTAATATTTTTGTTTTTCTTTTTATATTTTTCGAATTTTTTTTTTTAAAAATGTATTTTTACAAAAACGACTTTTAATAAAAGTAACTAAAATTTTTTTTTATTTTTATATTAGCGTTGCGCTTCCGGCGTTTAAGAGTGATTCCCCGGCAGCGGCGCCAAAAATACTTGATGTCAAAGCAGAGGGGTATAAAATACTATTAAATTTTAGCAGAAAATACTATTAAATACGATACAATTTTACACAAGATATTTATTTATTTATAGAATGGATATACTTAAACCTTGCTACAACACTTATAGGCAGTGTACCTAATCGTACAGTAGTGTAGTTTTTAGTAAGTCCGGTTCGTTCCACAGGGAAATCTTTAAACAAAGCTCAACGCTATATTAGTTTACTTTTATAAAAATACAAATATATATAAGTGATATTATTATTATAAAGGGGGGTTTTTACCGTTTAATGACCGGCTTGTCGATTTTAAAACTTTAGTCGCAGTTAAAACCTAATGTAAAATATAAAATAAATACAAGACTTTAAATTAAAGGGTAAAGTAAATAACGATAATGAAATTGCGAATAATAAAAATGCGATAAAATTAAATTGCGATAATTAAAAGTACGATAATTAAAAGTGCGATTAAATAAAATAACAATAAATAAAAGTGCGATAATTAGAAGTGCAATTAAATATAAAATAAAGGAAATTAAATATGAAATAAAAGAATTATGCTTATTTAAACTTCCGTAATCATGATGTTTGACGTGTTGATTTTAGTTTTATGCCCTTGGGTTAATTGTCCTTTGTCCTGGATTATTCAATATGTCCGTCTGGTTTTTGTCCATAACAGTCCATCAGTCATAAATATAAATTGCAAGTGTCCTTGACAAATTATTATTATACCCGAAGTTAAATATTCCAACTAATTGGGGATTCGAATTGTAACAAGGTTTTAATACTTTGTTTAATGAATACACCTGGTTATCGACTGCGTGTAAACCAAGGTTTTACTACTTTGTTAACAATTACACCAATTACCCTTGAATGTAATTTCACCCTTGTTTTAATTATTCTAGTGGCTATTAATCCATTCCCGTGTCCGATTAAATGAACGATTATTCGTACATATAAATACCCCGCCCATCGTGTCCGATCGAGTGTATATGGTAATTTATAGGGACGCCCAATTGTAAATCTTTATATTAACATTAACAAACTTTCATTTAGTTAAACAAATATAAAGCCCATTAATAGCCCATAGTCTAGTTTCCACAAGTGTCGTTCTTTTGTCCAAACCCCAATTATGGTACAAAGCCCAATTACCCAATTTTAGTAATTAGCCCAACATCATGATTACTTCGTTTTAAATAAGCATAATAATAACTTAGCTACGAGACATTAATATAAAAAGGTTGAACATAACTTACAATGATTAAAAATAGCGTAGCGTTACACGGACAGAATTTCGACTTACACTCTTACAACATTCGCTAACATACCCTTATTATTAGAATTATAATTAAAATTAAAATATAAATTATAAATATAAATATATTTACGTATGAAGAGGAAGAGAAAAAGATGATTAAAACTCGGCACAAAACTGGCTTTATATAGGACCTGACCAGCAATCTCACTCCATGCGACTCGCATGGATTTGTGCTTCTGGCCATGCGAGTCGCATGGCCACCCTGGATCCAGCCAAATGGATTTGTTTTCTTCTTGCCGACGTAATATAATAATAATAATATATATAATATATAATTATATATAATTATATATATATTATATTATATTCTTGTGCATAGTAGACTAGATATTTTTGGTCCGTTGCGTCGGGCGTTTCTTCTTGGCTCAGGTCCCGGTTCCGGATTTTCGGACGTCTTCGCGTATTATTTTATATCGCGTACTTTGCGTCTTGTAACTTGTACTCTTGTCATTTTGAGACGTTCCTCATCAATATTTTGAACCTTTTTAGTTGTATCTTGTACTTTTTAGCTCTTTGGACCTTTTTGTCTTCAATTTGTCGAATCTGCCTTTTGTCTTCACCTTTTATTATTTAAACGAATATCTCTTGTAAATAGAACAATTGCAACTAAAAGCTTGTCTTTCTTGAGGAATAATGCTATGAAATATATGTTCGTTTTTAGCATTATCAAATACTGGTCGTCCAGTCCGGTTGGGGTTGTCAGGCCCGATAGATCTATCAACAGGATTCGCGTTTACAATACCGCTGTAAATAATAGTTACCAAGCTACAGGGAAGTATGCCAGTGGTACAACTCAACGTAGAATATATTTTTCAGTTACTTGTGTCCATAACGTAAATCAATTATAAAAACAGCGCATGTATTCTCATCCCAAAAATATTTACAGTTAAAAAGGGACTATATACTCACCATACTGTATTTTGTAGTAAAAATACATATAACATCATTGAACATGTATAAGGTTGGCCTCGGATTCACGAACCTATATCAGGTATATATATTAACACATATAATAATAATAACTAACAAGTTTATATATTAATAATCTTAGTACAACACATGTTATATGTATCCTATATACTTTAAGTAGTAATTATTTATTTCTATAATACATTTATTAATATAATAAATCCTTATTAAAGTAGTTTAATAATATAATATTTATCATTTATTATTTATTATAACATTTTAAAAATAGAAGTTTATGTCAAGTTTTATATATAATAAGAATATATATATATATATATATATATATATATATATATATATATATATATATATATATATATATATATATATATATATATATATATATTTATATTATTGATATATAGCTTACTTAATATTATTTTAATTATAAAAACTTAGTAATATGTAATATTAATATATTTGTAATGTATTTTTAAGAAAATATTGATTTATAATAATAACAATATTAGTAATAAAATAATGATAAAAATGATGATAATTGTAATAAAAATAATAGTATTTCTAATGATAATTTTAATGAAAATAATTATTTTAATAATAAATTTTAAATTTAATAATAATTAATAATTTTATTGATATTGATAAATTTTATCACTAATAATAATTTTAATGATAATGAAAATATTACTTTTAAATAAAATGATAATTCTCATAATTTTAATTATAATGATTATAATGATATTAATAACAATTCTGATAATAATAATAATAATAATAACAATAATAATAATAATAATAATAATAATAATAAATGATAATAAATGATAATAATGATAAATAATAACTACCTTAAATGGATTTCCAGTAAGAAGGTAATATATATGGCAGTGACCAGACTCGATCTTGTGACCCCGTGATCAGACAACAGCACCCCAAACCAATCGAACCACTTTGTTTTTCTTATTTAATCCCTATTTATCTAAATATAAACCCCGTACTATATCTGTTTCTTTCCATCTTCCTATCACAAACGAAATTTGCCAGGTTTAATCCATTAATCCATCAGAAAATATGAAATCAGTTTTTAGGATATGAGATTGATATATAACGATTTATAATTGTTGTTTTAAAAGAAAGGGAAACGGGAAAAATTCAAAACCCATCAGGGTCTGGTGCTCGAAAATAATCAATGAACTCCCCATTTGATTTCGAAAATAAATTGGTTTTTAGCTCTTGATTTCTAAATGAATTATGTAGGAAATCATTACTCAAACCTCCTGGGATTGTCAATTATGCCGGAACCAAACTCTAAAACATCAATTTTCGATTAAAGAACATCTGTTTAACCATTTTAACTCAAACTTTGACTCAAAAATCAATAACTAATATAAACAATGGAAACCTGAAAATTGGCAGATAGATTGAGTAGGTTATTCCAAACGTGACTGCGTTTTTACATTGGGGAAATTTATTAAAATTCGATTTTTAGTTGTAAAGGTGAAGAACAGAGTTATATGAATACGGGAATTTTGGGTTACATGACAAATCGATTCTGACAGAATTATATACGCTGTATCTGATTAAGAAGTTGAAGAACACGAAGTTAATTTATCAATATGTTTTGAGAAATCGATGGATTTATATTGAGGGAGATGTCGACAATGAAATCACGGGCTAAACAGAAATCTAAAACAGAATCCTAAGCTAATTATCAGTTTTATATCTTTATTATTTATTTATTATTTAAATAGATATCTGAATTTCTATTTTTATTAATTTAGATCTTTATTTATATAACTATATTTTATATAATTGTATGTATATAAATGTATATATATCTCTTTTATTAAATTTCCATAACTATAGTTATTAATATAATTCTAAAAAAAAATAATAGATAACAGTTAAAAAAAAAATGTTAATAATAACATAATACTAATGTAAAAAAAAATATTAATAAGTTGCTTCATAATATTAATATCAATAATTAAGAGTGTTAATAATTTTAGTAATAATAATAGTATTAATGATACTTCATTATATTAATATTAATGTTACATATTAATAATAATACTAATTATAATAATAATAATAATAATAATATTACTAATTATAATAATTACCATAAAATGTATAACAATAATATTGTTAATACTATTAACAATACAATATCATTAATAATATATTATTTCTTATTATTATTATATATATATACATACATTTGTATATAATTGTTCGTGAATCGTCAGGCATGGTCAGAGGGTAACTGATTATCCGGACATAGATTTCAAACTTTCTAGACTCAACATTAGGGTTTTTGCTTATCGTGTCGGAAACATATAGAGTTTAAGGTTAAAATTTGGTCGGAAATTTCCGGGTCGTTACAGTAAGCTACTGGTCCGACATGATCAATAATCTTGAATGGTCCAATATACCTTGGATTTAATTTCCCTCGTTTACCAAATCGAACAACGCCTTTCCAAGGTGCAACTTTAAGCATGACCATCTCTCCAATTTCAAATTCTATATCTTTTCTTTTAATGTCAGCGTAGCTCTTTTGTCGACTTTGGGCGGTTTTCAACCGTTGTTGAATTTGGATGATCTTCTCGGTAGTTTCTTGTATAATCTCCGGACCCGTAATCTGTCTATCCCCCACTTCACTCCAACAAATTGGAGACCTGCACTTTCTACCATAAAGTGCTTCAAACGGTGCCATCTCAATGCTTGAATGGTAGCTGTTGTTGTAGGAAAATTCTGCTAACGGTAGATGTCGATCCCAACTGTTTCCGAAATCAATAACACATGCTCGTAGCATGTCTTCAAGAATTTGTATCGTCCTTTCGCTCTGCCCATCAGTTTGTGGATGATAGGCAGTACTCATGTCTAGACGAGTTCCTAATGCTTGCTGTAATGTCTGCCAGAATCTTGAAATAAATCTACCATCCCTATCAGAGATAATAGAGATTGGTATTCCATGTCTGGAGACGACTTCCTTCAAATACAGTCGTGCTAACTTCTCCATCTTGTCATCTTCTCTTATTGGCAGGAAGTGTGATGATTTGGTGAGACGATCAACTATTACCCAAATAGTATCAAAACCACTTGCTGTCCTTGGCAATTTAGTGATGAAATCCATGGTAATGTTTTCCCATTTCCATTTCGGGATTTCGGGTTGTTGAAGTAGACCCGATGGTTTCTGATGCTCAGCTTTGACCTTAGAACACGTCAAACATTCTCCTACGTATTTAGCAACATCGGCTTTAATACCCGGCCACCAAAAATGTTTCTTGAGATCCTTGTACATCTTCCCCGTTCCAGGATGTATTGAGTATCTGGTTTTATGAGCTTCTCTAAGTACCATTTCTCTCATATCTCCAAATTTTGGTACCCAAATCCTTTCAGCCCTATACCGGGTTCCGTCTTCCCAAATATTAAGATGCTTCTCCGATCCTTTGAGTATTTCATCCTTTAAATTTCCCTCTTTTAAAACTCCTTGTTGCGCCTCCTTTATTTGAGTAGTAAGGTTATTATGAATCATTATATTCATAGATTTTACTCGAATGGGTTCTCTGTCCTTCCTGCTCAAGGCATCGGCTACCACATTTGCCTTCCCCGGGTGGTAACGAATCTCAAAGTCGTAATCATTCAATAATTCAATCCACCTACGCTGCCTCATATTCAGTTGTTTCTGATTAAATATGTGTTGAAGACTTTTGTGGTCGGTATATATAATACTTTTGACCCCATATAAGTAGTGCCTCCAAGTCTTTAATGCAAAAATAACCGCGCCTAATTCCAAATCATGCGTCGTATAATTTTGTTCGTGAATCTTCAATTGTCTAGACGCATAAGCAATCACCTTCGTTCGTTGCATTAATACACAACCGAGACCTTGCTTTGATGCGTCACAATAAATCACAAAATCATCATTCCCTTCAGGCAATGACAATATAGGTGCCGTAGTTAGCTTTTTCTTCAATAACTGAAACGCTTTCTCTTGTTCATCATTCCATTCAAATTTCTTCCCTTTATGCGTTAATGCAGTCAAGGGTTTTGCTATTCTGGAAAAGTCTTGGATGAACCTTCTGTAGTAACCAGCTAGTCCTAAAAACTGGCGTATGTGTTTCGGAGTTTTCGGGGTTTCCCACTTTTCAACAGTTTCTATCTTTGCCGGATCCACCTTAATACCTTCTTTGTTCACTATGTGACCGAGGAATTGAACTTCTTCCAACCAAAATGCACACTTTAAAAACTTAGCGTACAATTCTTCCTTCCTCAATACTTCTAACACCTTTCTCAAATGTTCACCGTGTTCTTGGTCATTCTTTGAGTAAATAAGTATGTCATCAATGAAAACAATGACAAACTTGTCAAGGTATGGTCCACTCACTCGGTTCATAAGGTCCATGAACACAGCTGGTGTATTAGTTAAACCAAACGGCATGACCATAAACTCGTAATGACCGTAACGTGTTCTAAAAGCAGTCTTTGGAATATCATCTTCTTTCACCCGCATTTGATGATACCCGGAACGTAAGTCAATCTTTGAATAAACAGACGAGCCTTGTAGTTGATCAAATAAGTCGTCGATTCTCGGTAGTGGGTAGCGGTTCTTGATGGTAAGTTTGTTCAACTCTCGGTAGTCGATACACAACCTGAATGTACCATCTTTCTTCTTGACAAACAAAACAGGAGCTCCCCACGGTGATGTGCTTGGTCGAATGAAATCACGCTCTAAAAGTTCTTGTAATTGGCTTTGCAGTTCTTTCATCTCGCTGGGTGCGAGTCTGTAAGGAGCACGAGCTATTGGTGCAGCTCCTGGTATAAGATCTATTTGAAATTCAACGGATCGATGTGGGGGTAATCCCGGTAATTCTTTCGGAAATACATCAGGAAATTCTTTTGCAATGGGAACATCATTGATGCTCTTTTCTTCAGTTTGTACTTTCTCGATGTGTGCTAGAACAGCATAGCAACCTTTTCTTATTAGTTTTTGTGCCTTCAAATTACTAATAAGATGTAGCTTCGTGTTGCCCTTTTCTCCGTACACCATTAAGGGTTTTCCTTTTTCTCGTATAATGCGAATTGCATTTTTTGTAACAAACGATCTCTGCTTTCACTTCTTTCAACCAGTCCATACCGATTATCACATCAAAACTCCCTAACTCTACTGGTATTAAATCAATCTTAAATGTTTCGCTAACCAGTTTAATTTCTCGATTCCGACATATATTATCTGCTGAAATTAATTTACCATTTGCTAATTCGAGTAAAAATTTACTATCCAAAGGCGTCAATGGACAACTTAATTTAGCACAAAAATCTCTACTCATATAGCTTCTATCCGCACCCGAATCAAATAAAACGTAAGCAGATTTATTGTCAATAAGAAACGTACCCGTAACAAGCTCCGGGTCTTCCTGTGCCTCTGCCGCATTAATATTGAAAACTCTTCCGCGGCCTTGTCCATTCGTGTTCTCCTGGTTCGGGCAATTTCTAATAATGTGGCCCGGTTTTCCACATTTATAACAAACTACATTGGCATAACTTGCTCCGACACTACTTGCTCCACCATTACTAGTTCCGACACCATTTGTTCCTTTCGTTCTATTAACCCCTGGTCCGTAGACCTCACACTTCACCGCGCTATGACCATTTCTTTTACACTTGTTGCAAAATTTGGTGCAGAACCCCGAGTGATACTTTTCACACCTTTGGCATAGCTGCTTCTGATTGTTGTTGTTGTTGCGGTTATTATTGTTGTTGGGATGATTGTTGTAGTTGCTGTTGTTGTTGTTGTTGTTGTTGTTGTTGTTGTTATTGTTGGGCCGTTTGTTGTAGTTGCGATTGATGTTGCGATTGTTGGGATAATTGTTGCGATTATTGTTGTAATTGCTGTTGTTGTTGTATTGGTGATTCTTATCACCATTTTCCTCCCACTTTCTTTTGACTTGCTTCACATTGGCCTCTTCAATAGTCTGTTCTTTAATTCTTTCTTCAATCTGGTTCACTAGTTTGTGAGCCATTCTACATGCCTGTTGTATGGAGGCGGGCTCGTGTGAACTTATATCTTCTTGGATTCTTTCCGGTAATCCTTTCATAAACGCGTCGATCTTCTCTTCCTCATCTTCGAATGCTCCCGGACACAATAGGCACAATTCTGTGAATCGTCTTTCGTACGTGGTAATATCAAATCCTTGGGTTCGTAACCCTCTAAGTTCTGTCTTGAGCTTATTGACCTCGGTTCTGGGACGGTATTTCTCGTTCATCAAGTGCTTGAATGCTGACCACGGTAGTGCGTACGCATCGTCTTGTCCCACTTGCTCTAGATAGGTATTCCACCATGTTAACGCAGAACCTGTGAAGGTATGCGTAGCGTACTTCACTTTGTCCTCTTCAGTACACTTACTTATGGCAAACACCGATTAAACCTTCTCGATCCACCGTTTCAATCCGATCGGTCCTTCGGTTCCATCAAATTCCAAAGGTTTGCAGGCAGTGAATTCTTTGTAGGTGCATCCTACACGATTTCCTGTACTGCTAGATCCAAGGTTATTGTTGGTATGTAGTGCAGCCTGTACTGCGGCTATGTTTGAAGCTAGAAAAGTACGGAATTCCTCTTCATTCATATTCACGGTGTGTCGAGTAGTCGGTGCCATTTCCTTCAAAATAGTCAAATGGAACAAGTTAATCATACAGAATATTAAGAGTAGTTAATAGTATTTCGTAGCATAATATGAACTCATTTATAAAAGCTTTTTCTTCATATTAGCTTTTTATAAGTTTAAATTCGGGTAGTACCTACCCGTTAAGTTCATACTTAGTAGCTATAATACAATTCAACTACTACAATTCTATATAAAAAACTGATTATAATAATATTTCGCGTTCAAACTTTTACACAATATTTTACAAACTTACAATACCCCTTATTTTACATATAGCATGAAATATAGCACACAATAAATTTGATACAAGATGGTTGTGAAGATAATTCTAGCTAGTACACAAGTCATTCAGCAAAGGCAATAAAGACACGTAATTCATACGTCCAGAAACAAGTCATGCATTCTGGTTTTACTAGGATTACTTCCCATCCTTGGTCTTGTGGAACATAACCGTTATGGCCGTTGATAAGACATCGTGTTGTAATGTCGTCAAAGGGACGAGGGTTACGTAATGTCCAACAGTCCCGTAACAATCTAAAAACCTCATTTCTTACCCCAATTACCGACTCCGTCACTTGTGAGAACGTTTTGTATAATAGTTGTAGCCCGATGTTCTTGTTCTCACTTTGGTGAGAAGCGAACATTACTAATCCGTAAGCATAACATGCTTCTTTATGTTGCATGTTAGCCGCTTTTTCTAAATCACGAAGTCCAATATTCGGATATATTGAGTCAAAATAATTTCTTAACCCATTGCGTAAAATAGCATTTGGGTTCCCCGCAATATATGCGTCAAAGTAAACACATCGTAACTTATGGATTTCCCAATGTGATATCCCCCATCTTTCGAACGAAAGCCTTTTATAAACCAAGGCATTCTTGGAATGTTCTTCGAATGTCTTACAAACTGATCTCGCCTTAAGTAGTTGTGCCGAAGAATTCTGACCGACTCTAGACAAGATTTCATCAATCATGTCTCCGGGTAGGTCTCTTAAAATATTGGGTTGTCTATCCATTTTGTGTTTTTATACTGTAAAATAGACAAGAGTTAGATTCATAAAAAAAAATACTTATTAATACAAGCAATTTTTACATATATCATAAAGCATAAGCACACTATATTACATATATTACACCATACGAATACAACTATCTTATTCCGACTCGCTTGTTTCTTCTTCTTCGGTTTTGATTCATTTTGCCAAGTTTCTAGGGATATATGATGTTCCCCTAATACGAGCCGTTGTTTTCCACATTGGTTTAGAAAAACCTGGTGGTTTAGAGGTTCCCGGGTCATTGTTACAACTTAAGGACTTCGGGGGTTAACGATACATATAAAGTTCATCGGGGTTGGAATTAGATTTCTCTATTTTTATGCCCTTTACCTTATTATTTTCTTTTGCCTTTTTAAATTCAGTTGGGGTAATTTCTATAACATCATCGGAATTCTCGTCGGAATCCGATTCATCGGAGAATTGGTAATCCTCCCAATATTTTGCTTCCTTGGCGGAAACACCATTGACCATAATTAACCTTGGTCGGTTGGTTGAGGATTTTCTTTTACTTAACCGTTTTATTATTTCCCCCACCGGTTCTATTTCTTCATCCGGTTCCGATTCTTCTTCTGGTTCCGATTCTTCTTCCGGTTCCGACTCTTCTTCCGGTTCCTCTTTGGGAACTTGTGAATCAGTCCACGAATCATTCCAATTTACATTTGACTCTTCATTATTATTAGGTGAGTCAATGGGACTTGTTCTAGAGGTAGACATCTATCACATAATATCAAACGCGTTAAGAGATTAATATATCACATAATATTCACATGTTAAAAATATATAGTTTCCAACAAAATTTGTTAAGCAATCATTTTTCAAGTAAACACGGTCGAAGTCCAGACTCACTAATGCATCCTAACAAACTCGATAAGACATACTAATGCAAAATTCTGGTTCTCTAAGACCAACGCTCGGATACCAACTGAAATGTCCCGTTCTAATTGATTAAAAATGTTCCATATTAATTGATTTCGTTGCGAGGTTTTGACCTCTATATGAGACGTTTTTCAAAGACTGCATTCATTTTAAAACAAACCATAACCTTTATTTCATCAATAAAGGTTTAAAAAGCTTTACGTAGATTATCAAATAATGATAATCTAAAATATCCCGTTTACACACGACCATTAAATAATGGTTTACAATACAAATATGTTACAACAAAATAAGTTTCTTGAATGCAGTTTTTACACAATATCATACAAGCATGGACTCCAAATCTCGTCCTTATTTAAGTATGCGACAGCGAAAGCTTTTAATAATCACCTGAGAATAAACATGCTTAAAACGTCAACAAAAATGTTGGTGAGTTATAGGTTTAACCTATATATATCAAATCATAATAATAGACCACAAGATTTCATATTTCAATACACATCCCATACATAGAGATAAAAATCATTCATATGGTGAACACCTGGTAACCGACATTAACAAGATGCATATATAAGAATATCCCCATCATTCCGGGACACCCTTCGGATATGATATAAATTTCGAAGTACTAAAGCATCCGGTACTTTGGATGGGGTTTGTTAGGCCCAATAGATCTATCTTTAGGATTCGCGTCAATTAGGGTGTCTGTTCCCTAATTCTTAGATTACCAGACTTAATAAAAAGGGGCATATTCGATTTCGATAATTTGACCATAGAATGTAGTTTCACGTACTTGTGTCTATTTTGTAAATCATTTATAAAACCTGCATGTATTCTCATCCCAAAAATATTAGATTTTAAAAGTGGGACTATAACTCACTTTCACAGATTTTTACTTTGTCGAGAAGTAAGACTTGGCCACTGGTTGATTCACGAACCTATAACAATATATACATATATAACAAAGTATGTTCAAAATATATTTACAACACTTTTAATATATTTTGATGTTTTAAGTTTATTAAGTCAGCTGTCCTCGTTAGTAACCTACAACTAGTTGTCCACAGTTAGATGTACAGAAATACATCGATAAATATTATCTTGAATCAATCCACGACCCAGTGTATACGTATCTCAGTATTGATCAAAACTCAAACTATATATATTTTGGAATCAACCTCAACCCTGTATAGCTAACTCCAACATTCACATATAGAGTGTCTATGGTTGTTCCGAAATATATATAGATGTGTCGACATGATAGGTCGAAACATTGTATACGTGTCTATGGTATCTCAAGATTACATAATATACAATACAAGTTGATTAAGTTATGGTTGGAATAGATTTGTTACCAATTTTCACGTAGCTAAAATGAGAAAAATTATCCAATCTTGTTTTACCCATAACTTCTTCATTTTAAATCCGTTTTGAGTGAATCAAATTGGTATGGTTTCATATTGAACTCTATTTTATGAATCTAAATAGAAAAAGTATAGGTTTATAGTCGGAAAAATAAGTTACAAGTCGTTTTTGTAAAGGTAGTCATTTCAGTCGAAAGAACGACGTCTAGATGACCATTTTAGAAAACATACTTCCACTTTGAGTTTAACTATAATTTTTGGATATAGTTTCATGTTCATAATAAAAATCATTTTCTCAGAATAACAACTTTTAAATCAAAGTTTATCATAGTTTTTAATTAACTAACCCAAAACAGCCCGCGGTGTTACTACGAAGGCGTAAATCCGGTTTTACGGTGTTTTTCGTGTCTCCAGGTTTTAAATCATTAAGTTAGCATATCATATAGATATAGAACATGTGTTTAGTTGATTTTAAAACTCAAGTTAGAAGGATTAACTTTTGTTTGCGAACAAGTTTAGAATTAACTAAACTATGTTCTAGTGATTACAAGTTTAAACCTTCGAATAAGATAGCTTTATATGTATGAATCGAATGATGTTATGAACATCATTACTACCTTAAGTTCCTTGGATAAACCTACTGGAAAAGAGAAAAATGGATCTAGCTTCAACGGATCCTTGGATGGCTCGAAGTTCTTGAAGCAGAATCATGACACGAAAACAAGTTCAAGTAAGATCAGCACTTGAAATAAGATTGTTATAGTTATAGGAAATTGAACCAAAGTTTGAATATGATTATTACCTTGTATTAGAATGATAACCTACTATAAGAAACAAAGATTTCTTGAGGTTGGATGATCACCTTACAAGATTGGAAGTGAGCTAGCAAACTTGAAAGTATTCTTGATTTTATGTAACTAGAACTTGTAGAATATATGAAGAACACTTAGAACTTGAAGATAGAACTTGAGAGAGATCAATTAGATGAAGAAAATTGAAGAATGAAAGTGTTTGTAGGTGTTTTTGGTCGTTGGTGTATGGATTAGATATAAAGGATATGTAATTTTGTTTTCATGTAAATAAGTCATGAATGATTACTCATATTTTTGTAATTTTATGAGATATTTCATGCTAGTTGCCAAATGATGGTTCCCACATGTGTTAGGTGACTCACATAGGCTGCTAAGAGCTGATCATTGGAGTGTATATACCAATAGTACATACATCTAAAAGCTGTGTATTGTACGAGTACGAATGCGGGTGCATACGAGTAGAATTGTTGATGAAACTGAACGAGGATGTAATTGTAAGCATTTTTGTTAAGTAGAAGTATTTTGATAAGTGTATTGAAGTCTTTCAAAAGTGTATAAATACATATTAAAACACTACATGTATATACATTTTAACTGAGTCGTTAAGTCATCGTTAGTCGTTACATGTAAGTGTTGTTTTGAAACCTTTAGGTTAACGATCTTGTTAAATGTTGTTAACCCAATGTTTATAATATCAAATGAGATTTTAAATTATTATATTATCATGATATTATCATGTATGAATATCTCTTAATATGATATATATACATTAAATGTCTTTACAACGATAATCGTTACATATATGTCTCGTTTAAAAATCATTAAGTTAGTAGTCTTGTTTTTACATATGTAGTTCATTGTTAATATACTTAATGATATGTTTACTTATCATAGTATCATGTTAACTATATATATATCCATATATATGTCATCATATAGTTTTTACAAGTTTTAATGTTCGTGAATCACCGGTTAACTTGGGTGGTCAATTGTCTATATGAAACATATTTCAATTAATCAAGTCTTAACAAATTTGATTGCTTAACATGTTGGAAACATTTAATCATGTAAATATCAATCTCAATTAATATATATAAACATGGAAAAGTTCGGGTCACTACACCAGAGAGAAACCCTTAGGTACGTGAGTGACTAGGTGGAAATGTGACAAACTATAGCAATTGGATGATTGCGAGAGTAGAGTTTGTGTAATTTGTGGTACACTTTTCGTTCGAAGTGTTTAAGGATGTGTTAAAATCCTTCGTATGCTCAAGGTTGGAGCAAGAAGTGGTGATGGGTCGTGTGAACCCAATTGTTAGTAAAGTCTACCTTTGGTAGCATTGTACGGTTGTACAAGATGCGGTTATGGGACGTAGTTCCAAGTGGGGGAGTTACACTCCCGCACGACGAGGTTTTAGTGTGAGATTTCAGATAATGCTCATAGTAGATCCGGAATTTGTGTCGGGACCTAGATTTTGGTCGATTTGTGGTAGAGTACAATTTCGATTAAATTGTACTTATGATTTCGGATTTAAATTATCACCGAGGTGGTAATGTGGTGAATCTCGTTGAGAGATAATGGACGTGTTTGACGAGCAAGATGATATCCCTCGGTTAAGGGATGTGTGTGTCGGATTCTCTTTTAGAGAATTGTTGTTTTTTACCTATGTGCGATATAGGTGGTTCTTGCTCGATCGTGATAGCGATGTTCGCGTGTACGTATGATTCGTGTGCGGAATTCCAGGCGGTATGGAATGGTTATAAGTATGCGTATATACTTTTGGTTGTGGTTAATGGTTAGTGTAATCCGTTCGGATTCACTATGGTGTATGCAGTACGCGATGCTACACTACTCAATGATTGAGGCCAAAAGAGCATGTGTAATGGGTGGGATTGTCGCGGTGTTTAAGACACCACTCATTGGTTTGATTGACATGTGAAATAGTCGCGGTGTTCAAGACACCACATTGTCATGGGGGTGAGTTAGTCGCGGTGTTTAAGACATCACCCAGGAGTTAGTGATATATGTCGTTGTACACTAACGGATATTTGTGTTGGAGTAGTGTTGTATCGGTATGATATAACGTTATCGGGAAATGCGAGTACCGATGGGGAATGGGAGTACCATTCCTGTGTTGAGATTTGGAAAGTGGATCACGTGTGGTTGCGGATTCACGATGACGCGTGTAGTTCGGTCATCTTATTGTAGAAGTGAGTCTCGTGTAGTTAGGATTCACAATGACTCGTGCGGATGCGGTCATTATATTGAGGAAGTGAGTCTCGTGTAGTTCGGATTCACAATGACATGTGTGGATGCGGTCATTCTTTTGGGATAGTGATTCTCGTGTAGTTCGGATTCACTGGGGCGCTTGTAGTTCGGCCAATCCCGATTGTTGTGCGGTGGAGGTAGTGGGTCGCGTGTGGTTGCGGATTCACTAAGGCGCGTGTAGTTTTCTGACAGCCTTCATGTTGTGTGATCTATTGGTTGTTTCATACGCCAATGGTGGGGTCCTAAGGACCATGTTGTGTGATCTATTGGTTGTTTCATACGCCAATGGTGGGGTCGTAAGGACCATGTTGTGTGATCTGTTAGTTGTTTTATACGCCAATGGTGGGGTCGTAAGGACCATTTTGGTGTGAATAGTGATGCAATAGTCGTATTTTGCTCACGTGTTTGTGGTAGTTGCGTATTAGACGTGTTTGCGCACTACAAGGGATCTTAAGTGGTAAGTGTTATCCGTTAGATTTCACTTTTATTTGGTCTTCATCGGTTAGATGGTTGACTTTAGTTTGGGACGTGGTTACTTTTAGCATTGTACTTGGTATGGTACGCTAAAGGGTTGATATCTCGGTACGAGATTGGTGGAGTTTTTCCCGATATGAGGGATTGAGCAAGTTTTAGTGCTCGGATTTGTTGACTTAATAAATCGCGAATGACGGTTTAGTTGTTAAGGGTAACTCTATGAGAAGAATTGCCTAGAGGAGTTGGAAGGATACGTGGCGATTTCGCGTATTTTAAGTGATCGTTATAGACTTCGGATGATTTATGCATTGCATGTCTCGAAATGCGTGCACGTGTGTATTTTGATAAATGGGTTAATCTTCGGATTAATGAGAAATGTGTTGGAAGTCAGATTGGAACGATTGTTCGAGAACCATAGCGTGTAGGTTCGGATTGATTAAGTGGTTAGGATCACGAGGACGTGATCGAATCTAAGTGGGGAGAGTTGTAACACCCCGGATTTTAGTGTATCAGAAAATGTTCTTGAAAGTGTCAGTAAATGTGCGCAGTAGAAAGCGCCACTAAAAGTGAACCTAACAATTATGCATTTTCAGAATTTACATCAGAATCAGAGTTAGGCAAGTTCAGTCCCTGAAATTCAGAGTCAGAATCAGACTGTGCAGAAGGTCGCGGCGCGACAGAGAGGGCTGCGGCGCGGCGATTAACTAGTTTCAGAGTCAGGAGGCATGTCAAGGCAACCACCAGACCACGTTATATGTCGCGGTGCGACGATGAGGGCCGCGGCGCGGCGTTCTGGGCGGACGGGTACCAAGTTTTTGTAATTTTAAATAAGGTTCAAGGGCATTTTGGTCATTTTGCATGTGAGCCAGATTTGAGATCTTAATCTCATCCATTCATTTCATTTCTTCATTTCTTTTTCCTTTTCTTTCACATTTTTCCTCTCAAACTTCAAAACCCCATTTGATTCAAAGTGTGATTTGGAAGGGAAGAAGTGGGATTCGATCTTTAGAGCAAGAATAAACGTTATTCTCCTCGTTCTTAGCTACAAGATGATACTAGTGGTAAGCTCTAACTCCAAATTTCATTTTCGTGTTCTTCATCTAAATTTAGGGCTTTTGATTGTATGTTCATACATGGAACCCCACTAGTTGTTAATGGAAGATAATAACTAGGATTCGGGTTTATTAGTAATGAAGGCGGGTTTTAGGTTGGTTGATGATTTAGCCTTATTTAGGGCTTTAAATAGAGTGTAATCACTATGATTAGTGATTATGGAAGTGTTGGAACTCTTTTGGGTGTGTTTGGTTGACTAATTTTGAAATGGGTCAAAATTAGGGTTTTGGTGTCAAATTGGGCAAGACAAATGTTTAACACTCGTGTTCGGATTTAATTGGCTTATTAGGACCATTGTCACTAGTGTTAGTGATTATTGGTTAGTTTGGGCGTGGTTTGTGCTTAGAAGTGCTTTTGGGTCGAAATTGCACTAGTTGTCAATTTGGGTTGATTTGTATATCCACCCTAATTGTGTTGATGTATTTGTGATAAATGGAATAGGTACATTCCATCGGCGCGTTGCGGATTTTGGTTTGGCATCCATCAAGACTTCAAGGTGAGTGTTAATATCCTATGTACATATGTATGTGTAGGATGGGTGCAGGTCGGGCGGAGTGGTTATCGGTTATAGAGCTCACTTCACATATAGGTGGGTTTAATGGACTTGTGTATAGGTCCAATTGGCACGGTTGTGCGTTTTGGTTAACCACCTTTGGTGAGGTGCACACTTTGTGTGTACGTTATCACATATGCTTGTGATGTGGATTATATAACCCCAATGGCGAAGGGTTAATATTGTGTTGTGGATTAGAATACCCCGATTGATGTAGGTTGTGATTGGAGAAGTGGATCACGTGTGGATGCGGATTCACGATGACACGTGTAGTTCGGTCATCTTATCGGAAGTGAGTCTCGTGTAGTTCGGATTCACGATGACGCGTGTAGTTCGGTCATCTTATTAAGGTAGTGATCTTGTGTGGTTTCGGATTCACTAAGGCTCGTGTAGTTCAGCCAACCTCGATGTTGTTGTGGTATTGAAGATAGTAGTCTCGTGTGGATGCGGATTTACTAAGGCTCGTGTAGTTCGGCCAATCTTCATTTTGGTATTTAGTTTTCGGTACTCGGGTTAAGGGGTTAACCTTGGGCGGTTTACGCTTTGTTTTATATATTGTCGTATTGTTGTGATGTAGCTAACCCTCCGGGTGTAGCTTATTGGCATTGTTCACATCGTCGTTGGTGAATTTATATTTGTTGTTATTTTTAGCTTGTTTCTTAGTGATCGTACGGTATGCTTAGCTTAGCTTGCCTTTATGCTTGAATGCTCCGGTATGCGTTATTTGATTATTTGTGTGGCGTGTCCATTTTATGCGTATATATGTATGTAGTATATTCTCACTCACTAAGCGTTAGCTTACCCTCTCGTTGTTTACATTTTTATAGATTTGCATGGAGGCGGTGGCACGGGTAAGCGTGGGAACTAGTGGACTCGCGTAGGTTGCTTTAGAAGACGTGCTTTTGTATTGATTAGGATTGGGTAGCGTATCCCCAATCACCATGCTCGGTTTTGTTGGAATTTAAAATAGTCGGGTCGTGTTTGCCCGTTCGGATATTTAAACTATGTATTAAATGTTTTAAAGCTTATTGAACTTATTATTGTGTTAAAGATGTTTTTGGAAACATAAATGGGACCTAAATATTAATGTATTAAAGAAAAAAATTTACGGGCCGGTTTAAATACCGTTGGGTTGTTTCAAAATTATTTAAATTCTTTCTTTTCTTCACAAGTTGCAGTTATCAATTATAAAAATCATGTGTCTCGATCAAACATGAGTTAAAATGTATATTGAAAAATTTATTCTTTATATATTACTATTTTCTTCTTTTCAAACACAGACACACCATCAACTTTCTTATACAAGCCATCTTTATGTTCTACATCATTTTACACAGCCCATCTCACGACACCTAACAAAGACCACAACAAACTATCTTCGAAGATCAACAACAAACATCACCTACTACTCCTTTCGAACTACTGTATCTCATGTTTCTATTTGAATTAAATGCCACGAACCACCAACTTCTTTGTTACTTATTCTAATATAACAAACCATCACCTTCAATTATCATCAAACACCCATCAATATTATTATGCGACTGCTATAAACTGTTCCTGTTCGGTTTATTATTACGGCCGGAACCCACCACCAAACGAACCTACGACTCTAGTTACTACAGTCATGATGTGGCTACTGCTTCTACCGTTAGAACAACCTTGTTCATGCTACTGTTTTTCCTGCTGCAAATCAACGGAAAGGATGATGGTGATGCTATAGTAACAATGGTGATGCTTTAGTTGATGATGATGCAAGAAGGATAATAATAAGGTTGGTGATGGTGAGCGATGATAATGATTCTGTGATGTTAATATATATTTTTTAATTCGAATAATGATATTGATGATGATGAGGACGTATGATGGTGAAATTAATGGAACGATTTTAAGATGATATGTGAATCAGGATTAGGAAGTGATGTACGCTGATAATGATATCGGATGTTGATGATGATAAAAAGTAACGAAGAAGAGGAAGGAACGAGATGAATAAAATG